>NW_028270294.1:7500-140000 GCF_037043375.1 Chiloscyllium plagiosum | reverse complement strand
GGGGGGGGGGGGGGGGTGAGGGGTGGGGATTGAGGGACACGGGGGGGGATTGAGGGACACGGGGGGGCAAGGGGTGGTGATTGAGGGACACAGGGGGGCAAGGGGTGGGGATTGAGGGACACGGGGGTGAGGGAGGGGATTGAGGGACACGGGGGGGCAAGGGGTGGAGATTGAGGGACACGGGGGGTGGATTGAGGGATATGGGGTGGTGAGGGGTGGGGATTGAGCGATACGGGGGGATTGAGGGATACGGGGGGGGATTGAGGGATACAGGGGGGGATTGAGGGATACGGGGGGGGCGAGGGGTGGAGATTGAGGGACACGGGGGGGCGAGGGGTGGGGATTGAGGGACACGGGGGGGATTGAGGGACACGGGGGGGGGGGGGATTGAGGGACACGGGGGTGAGGGAGGGGATTGAGGGACCCGGAGGCGGCAAGGGGTGGGGATTGAGGCACACGGGGGGTTATTGAGGGACTCAGAGGGGGCGAGAGGTGGGGATTGAGGGACAAGGGGGGGGATTGAGGGAGACGGGTGCGGGGGGTGAGGGAGGGGTTTGAGGGACCCCGGGGGGGCGAGGGGTGGGGATTGAGTGACACGGGGGAATCGAGGGACACGGGGGGTGCGGGGGATGGGCATTGAGGGACGGGGGGGGTGAGGGAGGGGATTGACGGACCCCAAGGGGGGTGGCAAGGGGTGGGGATTGTGGCACACGGGGGGATTGAGGGACACGGGTAGGGGGGGGCGAGGGACACAAGGGGGCGAGGGTTTGGGGATAGAGGGACACGGGGGGATTGAGGGACACAGGATGGGGGGGCAAGGGGTGGGGATTGAGGGACACGGGGGGATTGAGGGACATGGGGTGGGGGGCGAGGGATAGGAATTGAGGGACTGAGGGGCCGAGGCTGGGGATTGAGGGACCCGGGGGGGGGGGGGGGGGGGGTTGAGGGATGGGGATTGAGTGACACGGGGAGGATTGAGGGACACGGGGGGTGAGAGGTGGGGATTGAGGGACCCGGGGCGGCAAGGGGTGGGGATTGAGGGACACGGGGGTGAGGGAGGGGATTGAGGGACACGGGGCGGCAAGGGGTGGGGATTGAGGCACACGGGGGGTTATTGAGGGACTCAGAGGGGGCGAGAGGTGGGGATTGAGGGACAAGGGGGGGGATTGAGGGAGACGGGTGCGGGGGGTGAGGGAGGGGTTTGAGGGACCCCGGGGGGGCGAGGGGTGGGGATTGAGTGACACGGGGGAATCGAGGGACACGGGGGGTGCGGGGGATGGGCATTGAGGGACGGGGGGGGTGAGGGAGGGGATTGACGGACCCCAAGGGGGGTGGCAAGGGGTGGGGATTGTGGCACACGGGGGGATTGAGGGACACGGGTAGGGGGGGGCGAGGGACACAAGGGGGCGAGGGTTTGGGGATAGAGGGACACGGGGGGATTGAGGGACACAGGATGGGGGGGCAAGGGGTGGGGATTGAGGGACACGGGGGGATTGAGGGACATGGGGTGGGGGGCGAGGGATAGGAATTGAGGGACTGAGGGGCCGAGGCTGGGGATTGAGGGACCCGGGGGGGGGGGGGGGGGTTGAGGGATGGGGATTGAGTGACACGGGGAGGATTGAGGGACACGGGGGGTGAGAGGTGGGGATTGAGGGACCCGGGGCGGCAAGGGGTGGGGATTGAGGGACACGGGGGTGAGGGAGGGGATTGAGGGACACGGGGCGGCAAGGGGTGGGGATTGAGGGACACGGGGGTGAGGGAGGGGATTGAGGGACACGGGGCGGCAAGGGGTGGGGATTGAGGGACACGGGGGTGAGGGAGGGGATTGAGGGACACGGGGGGCGAGAGGTGGGGATTGAGGGACACGGGGGTGAGGGAGGGGATTGATGGATACGGGGGGATTGAGGGATACGGGGGGGGATTGAGGGATACGGGGGGGGGGATTGAGGGATACAGGGAGGGATTGGTGGATACAGGGGGGGATTGAGGGATACGGGGAGGATTGAGGGATACAGGGGGGGATTGAGGGATACGGGGGGGATTGAGGGATACGGTGGGGTGCGAGGGGTGGGGATTGAGGGACACGGGGGGGTGAGGGGTGGGGATTGAGGGATACGGGGGGGATTGAGGGATACGGGGGGGGATTGAGGGATACGGGGGGGGGGGGATTGAGGGATACAGGGAGGGATTGATGGATACGGGGGGGGATTGAGGGATACGGGGGGGATTGAGGGATACGGTGGGGTGCGAGGGGTGGGGATTGAGGGACACGGGGGGGCGAGGGGTGGGGATTGAGGGATACGGGGGGGAGTGAGGGATACGGGGGGGGATTGAGGGATACGGGGGGGGGGATTGAGGGATACAGGGAGGGATTGAGGGATACAGGGGGGATTGAGGGATACGGGGGGGATTGAGGGATACGGTGGGGGAGGCGAGGGGTGGGGATTGAGGGACACGGGGGGGCGAGGGGTGTGGATTGTGGGACACGGGGGCGCGAGGGGTGGGGATTGAGTGACACGGGGGGGGGGGAAATTGAGGGACACAGGGGATGAGGGAGGGGATTGAGGGACCCGGGGGGGGGAGGGATTGAGGGACACGGGGATGAGGGACCCGGAGGGGGCAAGGGGTGGGGATTGAGGGACACGGGGGGGGATTGAGGGACACGGGGGGGATTGAGGGACACGGGGGGGGGGGGGGCGAGGGGTGGGGTTTGAGGGACCCGGGGGGGGGGGGGGGAATGAGAGACACGGGGATGAGGGACCCGGAGGGGGCAAGGGGTGGGGATTGAGGGACACGGGGGGACGAGGGTGGGGATTGAGGGACACGGGGGGGGGGGGGGGATTGAGGGACACGAGGGTGAGGGAGGAGATTGAGGGACCCGGAGGCGGCAAGGGGTGGGGATTGAGGGACACGGGGGGGATTGAGGGACCCAGAGGGGGCGAGAGGTGGGGATTGAGGGACAAGGGGGGGGATTGAGGGATACAGGGGGTGAGGGAGGGGATTGAGGGACCCCGGGGGGGGAGGGATGGGTGGGGATTGAGTGACACGGGGGAATCGAGGGACACGGGGTTGCGGGGGATGGGCATTGAGGGACATGGGGGGGGCGAGGGGTGGGGATTGAGGGACACGGGGGGGTGAGGGAGGGGATTGATGGACCCCGAGGGGGGTGGCGAGGGGTGGGGATTGTGGCACACGGGGGGATTGAGGGACACGGGTGGAGGGGCGAGGGACACAGGGGGGCGAGGGTTTGGGGATTGAGGGACACGGGGGGATTAAGGGACACGGGGTTGGGGGGGCGAGGGATGGGGATTGAGGGGCCGAGGGGGTGAGGGTGGGGATTGAGGGACACGGGGGGGGGGGATTGAGGGGCCGAGGCTGGGGATTGAGCGACCCGGGGGGGGATTGATGGACACGGGGAGGATTGAGGGACACGGGGGGGCGAGAGGTGGGGATTGAGGGACACGGGGGTGAGGGAGGGGATTGAGGGACACGGGGGGGGGGCAAGGGGTGGGGATTGAGGGGCACGGAGGGCGAGAGGTGGGGATTGAGGGACACGGGGGTGAGGGAGGGGATTGAGGGATACGGGGGGGATTGAGGGATACGGGGGGCGATTGAGGGATACGGGGGGGGGGATTGAGGGATACAGGGAGGGATTGATGGATACAGGGGGGGATTGAGGGATACGGGGGGGATTGAGGGATACGGTGGGGTGCGAGGGGTGGGGATTGAGGGACACGGGGGGGCGAGGGGTGGGCATTGAGGGATACGGGGGGGAGTGAGGGATACGGGGGGGGATTGAGGGATACAGGGAGGGATTGAGGGATACGGGGGGATTGAGGGATGGGGGGGGATTGAGGGATACGGTGGGGGGGCGAGGGGTGGGGATTGAGGGACACGGGGGGGCGAGGGGTGTGGATTGTGGGACACGGGGGCGCGAGGGGTGGGGATTGAGTGACACGGGGGGGGGGGAAATTGAGGGACACAGGGGATGAGGGAGGGGATTGAGGGGTGGGGATTTGAGTGACACGGGGGGGGGGGGAAATTGAGGGACACAGGGGGATGAGGGAGGGGATTGAGGGACCCGGGGGGGGGATTGAGGGACACGGGGGGGGGATTGAGGGGACACGGGGGGGGGGGGGGGGGGGGCGAGGGGTGGGGTTTGAGGGACCGGTGGGGGGGGGGGGAAATGAGAGACACGGGGATGAGGGACCCGGAGGGGGCAAGGGGTGGGGGATTGAGGGAAACGGGGGGGGAATGAGGGACACGGGGGGGACGAGGGGTGGGGATTGAGGGACACGGGGGGGGGGGGGATTGAGGGACACGAGGGGTGAGGGAGGAGATTGAGGGACCCGGGAGGCGGCAAGGGGTGGGGATTGAGGGACACGGGGCGGGATTGAGGGACCCAGAGGGGGCGAGAGAGGTGGGGGATTGAGAGGACAAGGGGGGGGATTGAGGGATACAGGGGGGTGAGGGAGGGGATTGAGGGACCCCGGGGGCGGGGGGGATGGGTGGGGATTGAGTGACACGGGGGAATCGAGGGACACGGGGGGGGTGAGGGAGGGGATTGACGGACCCCGAGGGGGGTGGCGAAGGGTGGGGATTGTGGCACACGGGGGGATTGAGGGACACGGGTGGAGGGGGCGAGGGGACACAGGGGGGCGAGGGTTTGGGGATTGAGGGACACGGGGGGATTGAGGGACACGGGGTTGGGGGGGGCGAGGGATGGGGATTGAGGGGCCGAGGGGGTGAGGGTGGGGATTGAGGGACACGGGGGGGGGGGAATTGAGGGGCCAGGCTGGGATTGAGGGACCCGGGGGGGGGATGGAATGGACACAGGGAGGATTGAGGGACACGGGGGGCGAGAGGTGGGGATTGAGGGACACGGGGGTGAGGGAGGGGATTGAGGGACACGGGGGGGGGCAAGGGGTGGGGATTGAGGGGCACGGGGGGGCGAGAGGTGGGGATTGAGGGACACGGGGGGTGAGGGAGGGGATTGAGGGACACGGGGGAGGATTGAGGGACAGGCGGGGCGAGAGGTGGGGATTGAGGGACACGGGGGGGCAAGTGGTGGGGATTGACGGACACGGGGGGGCGAGAGGTGGGGATTGAGGGACACCGGGGATGAGGGAGGGGATTGAGGGACACGGGGAGGATTGACGGACACGCGGGGCGAGAGGTGGGGGATTGAGGGACACGGGGGGGGGCAAGTGGTGGGGATTGAGGGACACGGGGGGGCGAGAGGTGGGGATTGAGGGACACGGGGGTGAGTGAGGGGATTGAGGGACACGGGGGGGGGATTGAGGGACACGGGGGGGTGAGGGGTGGGGATTGAGGGATACGGGGGGGGGGATTGAGGGACACGGGGGCGCGAGGGGTGGGGATTGGGAGACCCGGGGGGGGGGAATTGAAGGACACAGGGGATGAGGGAGGGGATTGAGGGACCCGGGGGGGGGGTGGGGGGATTGAGGGACACGGGGATGAGGGACCCGGGAGGAGGCGAGGGGTGGGGATTGAGGGACACGGGGGGGGGATTGAGAGACACGGGTGGAGGAGCGAGGGACACAGGGGGGCGAGGGTTTGGGGATTGAAGGACACGGGGGTGGGGGAGGGGATTGAGGGACACGGGGTGGATGGAGGGACACAGGCGGGCGAGAGGTGGGGATTGAGGGACACGGGGGGGTGAGGGAGGGGATTGAGGGACACGGGGGGGGGATTGAGGGAAATGGGGCGGTGAGGGGTGGGGTTTGAGGGACACAGGGGTGAGGGAGGGGATTGAGGGGACACGGGGGTGGAGGGGGATTGAGGGACACAGGGGATGAGGGAGGGGATTGAGGGACCCGGGGGGGGATTGAGGGACACGGGGATGAGGGAGCCGGAGGGGGCGAGGGGTGGGGATTGAGGGACACCGGGGGGGGATTGAGGGACCCGGGGGGGGGGGGCGAGGGGTGGGGGATTGAGGGACACGGGGGGGATTGAGGGACACGGGGGGGGGGGATTGAGGGACACGGGGGGTGAGGGAGGGGATTGAGGGACACGGGGGGGGGATTGAGGGAAACGGGGGGCGTGAAGGGTGGGGGATTGAGGGACACGGGGGGATTGGGGGACCCAGGGGTGGGGGGTTGAGGGGTGAGATTGAAGGACCTGGGGGTGTCGTGGGGGATTGGGGGGATGCCGGGAGTGGGTGAGGGGTGAGGGTGGGGTGAGGGTGAGGGGATTGAGGGACCCGAGGAAATTGAGGGACCCGGGGGTTGGGGTGAGGTTGGGGGATTGAGGGACCCGGGGGGATTGAGGGACCCGGGGGTGGGGTGAGGGTGGGGGAATTGAGGGACCCGGGGGAATTGAGGGACCCAGGGGGGGATTGTCGTGAGGGTGGGGGGATTGAGGGACCCCGGGGGGTTGTGTGAGGGTGGGGGATTGGGGGATGTTGGGGGTGGGGTGAGGGTGAGAGTGGGGTGAGGGTGGAGGAGTGAGGGACCCAGGGGTGAGGGTGGTGGATTGAGGGACCCGGGGGTGAGGGGGGGGATTGAGGGACCCGGGGGTGAGGGGGGGGGGATTGAGGTGAGGTGTAGTCAGGGCCTTTGGAGGTCGGTATGGTGTTACAGGGGTTGGAAATGTGACCTGTCTCCTCCTGCTGTGTTGACTGCTGTTTCTAAGGGTGTCAGGTCATAAACTTGCAATAACTCCCTAATTATTGCAATTGGTAATAACAAGCACTCAGCACTAAATACAAGGGACCAGCAAAACAAAACACACCGAGTAAATCACATCAGAAAGATTAGACGGTGCTGAAAGACAACTCCACCCACAACAATCACATTCCAACAGACTCAACACCATTTCATGGGGATGGTGTAGAGAGAGCTTTACTCTGTATCTAACCCCGTGCTGTCCCTGTCCTGGGAGTGTTTGATGGGGGACACTGTAGAGAGAGCTTTACTCTGTATCTAACCCCGTGCTGTCCCTGTCCTGGGAGTGTTTGATGGGGGGACAGTGTAGAGGGAGCTTTACTCTGTATCTAACCCCGTGCTGTCCCTGTCCTGGGAGTATTTGATGGGGGACAGTGTAGAGGGAGCTTTACTCTGTATCTAACCCCGTGCTGTCCCTGTCCTGGGAGTGTTTGATGGGGACAGTGTAGAGGGAGCTTTACTCTGTATCTAACCCCGTGCTGTCCCTGTCCTGGGAGTGTTTGATGGGGGACAGTGTAGAGGGAGCTTTACTCTGTATCTAACCCCGTGCTGTCCCTGTCCTGGGAGTGTTTGATGGGGGACACTGTAGAGAGAGCTTTACTCTGTATCTAACCCCGTGCTGTCCCTGTCCTGGGAGTGTTTGATGGGGGGACAGTGTAGAGGGAGCTTTACTCTGTATCTAACCCCGTGCTGTCCCTGTCCTGGGAGTATTTGATGGGGGACAGTGTAGAGGGAGCTTTACTCTGTATCTAACCCCGTGCTGTCCCTGTCCTGGGAGTGTTTGATGGGGACAGTGTAGAGGGAGCTTTACTCTGTATCTAACCCCGTGCTGTCCCTGTCCTGGGAGTGTTTGATGGGGGACAGTGTAGAGAGAGCTTTACTCTGTATCTAACCCCGTGCTGTCCCTGTCCTGGGAGGGTTTGATGGGGGGACAGTGTAGAGAGAGCTTTACTCTGTATCTAACCCCGTGCTGTCCCTGTCCTGGGAGTGTTTGATGGGGGACAGTGTAGAGGGAGCTTTACTCTGTATCTAACCCCGTGCTGTCCCTGTCCTGGGAGTGTTTGATGGGGGACACTGTAGAGAGAGCTTTACTCTGTATCTAACCCCGTGCTGTCCCTGTCCTGGGAGTGTTTGATGGGGGGACAGTGTAGAGGGAGCTTTACTCTGTATCTAACCCCGTGCTGTCCCTGTCCTGGGAGTATTTGATGGGGGACAGTGTAGAGGGAGCTTTACTCTGTATCTAACCCCGTGCTGTCCCTGTCCTGGGAGTGTTTGATGGGGACAGTGTAGAGGGAGCTTTACTCTGTATCTAACCCCGTGCTGTCCCTGTCCTGGGAGTGTTTGATGGGGGACAGTGTAGAGAGAGCTTTACTCTGTATCTAACCCCGTGCTGTCCCTGTCCTGGGAGGGTTTGATGGGGGGACAGTGTAGAGAGAGCTTTACTCTGTATCTAACCCCGTGCTGTCCCTGTCCTGGGAGTGTTTGATGGGGGACAGTGTAGAGAGAGCTTTACTCTGTATCTAACCCCGTGCAGTCCCTGTCCTGGGAGTGTTTGATGGGGGACAGTGTAGAGGGAGCTTTACTCTGTGTCTAACCCCGTGCTGTCCCTGTCCTGGGAGGGTTTGATGGGGGGAACAGTGTAGAGGGAGCTTTACTCTGTATCTAACCCCGTGCTGTCCCTGTCCTGGGAGTATTTGATGGGGGACAGTGTAGAGGGAGCTTTACTCTGTATCTAACCCCGTGCTGTCCCTGTCCTGGGAGTGTTTGATGGGGGACAGTGTAGAGGGAGCTTTACTCTGTATCTAACCCCGTGCTGTCCCTGTCCTGGGAGTGTTTGATGGGGGACAGTGTAGAGGGAGCTTTACTCTGTATCTAACCCCGTGCGGTCCCTGTCCTGGGAGTGTTTGATGGGGGACAGTGTAGAGGGAGCTTTACTCTGTATCTAACCCCGTGCTGTCCCTGTCCTGGGAGTGTTTGATGGGGGACAGTGTAGAGGGAGCTTTACTCTCTATCTAACCCCGTGCTGTCCCTGTCCTGGGAGTGTTTGATGGGGGACAGTGTAGAGGGAGCTTTACTCTGTATCTAACCCTGTGCTGTCCCTGTCCTGGGAGTGTTTGATGGGGGTACAGTGTAGATGGAGCTTTACTCTGTATCTAACCCCGGGCTGTCCCTGTCCTGGGAGTGTGGCCATTGCACTCCAAGCACATCAATCCCCGTGCTGCAAGTTTCACCTGGGAATGAATGATTCCGCGCTGACACAGCCTGAAGGGGTTTATTTCCCTCTGTACGTCTCTTCCCCTCCTCCGTTCCTCACCTCACCTCACTCCCCTCTCTGTATCCCCCTCTCCCCCTCCCCGCCTCACTCTGTCCTCTCCCTCTCTCTCGCAATCCCGCGTGTCACCTTCCCTCGCGGTTCACAATCCCCCCCCCCACCACCCCCATTTCCTTCCCCACCCCCCCCCCCCCCCCACCATTTCTGTCATTGCTCCCCCACCGCACTCCCAAAGACCCTGTTACCTGACAGCGGCAGCCAGACTGCGAGACAGACGACCAACTCAAAGTGTCCGAACTCCATCACCATCCACAGCTGCGGGGGGGGGGGGGGGGGCAAGGTTATCGGGAAGTTTGGGGATGGGGGGTGCGGGGGGGGGGGGAGGTTGTGGGAAGACAGTATTCCGGAGTGCGGGACTGGCAAGTTGCTGGGCCAGTTTGTTAATGAGATGTCGATCTCCCAACCTTTTGCAGATAATGCTGGCCTTGTGGTTTCGGTTAGAGAACACACCTTGGTTTGCTTGGCTGTGTGTGTGAGTGTGTGTGTGTTCCCTTGCTCACCACTGAAGGAATTTCACAAATACAACCTGATTTCTTCATCAAACCCACCACCCCGCAGGGCGGGGCATCGGATTAGAAATTAAAACCTGCTTGGCAGCTGAAAGCAGGTGTCCCTTAACTGTTTCGGAGCCAGAGGTTTCAGGAGACAGAGAGAAAGAGAGAGAGAGAAAGGGTGAGAAAGAGAGGGAGAGAGAGAGAGAGAGGCTTCTGTCTTCATGCCCCACCCCCCTCACTGAGGGACAGAGTCACAGAGAGACTCCCCCCCCCCCCCCCTCCCTCACTGAGGGACAGGGACACAGAGAGACTCCCCCCCCCCCCCCTCACTGAGGGACAGGGACACAGAGAGACTCCCCCCCCCCCTCCCTCTCACTGAGGGACAGGGACACAGAGAGACTCCCCCCCCTCACTGAGGGACAGGGACACACAGAGACTCCCCCCCCCCCCCCCTCTCTCACTGAGGGACAGAGTCACAGAGAGACTCCCCCCCCCCCTCCCTCACTGAGGGACAGGGACACAGAGAGACTCCCCCCCCCCCCCCCCCCTCACTGAGGGACACGGACACAGAGAGACTCCCCCCCCTCACTGAGGGACAGGGACACACAGAGACTCCCCCCCCCCCCCCCCTCTCACTGAGGGACAGGGACACAGAGAGACTCCCCAGGGACAGGGACACAGAGAGACTCGCCCCCCCCCCTCACTGAGGGACAGGGACACAGAGAGACTCCCCCCCCCCCCTCACTGAGGGACAGGGACACAGAGAGACTCCCCCCCCCTCCCTCTCACTGAGGGACAGGGACACAGAGAGACTCCCCCCCCTCACTGAGGGACAGGGACACACAGAGACTCCCCCCCCCCCCTCACTGAGGGACAGGAACACAGAGAGACTCCCCCCCCCCTCACTGAGGGACAGGGACACAGAGAGACTCCCCCCCCCCCTCCTCACTGAGGGACAGGGACACAGAGAGACTCCCCCCCCCCCCTCCTCACTGAGGGACAGGGACACAGAGAGACTCCCCCCCCCTCCCTCACTGAGGGACAGGGACACAGAGAGACTCCCCCCCCCTCCCTCACTGAGGGACAGGGACACAGAGAGACACCCCCCCCCCCCCCCTCACTGAGGGACAGGGACACAGAGAGACTCCCCCCCCCTCACTGAGGGACAGGGACACAGAGAGACTCCCCCCCCCCCCCCCTCACTGAGGGACAGGGACACAGAGAGACTCCCCCCCCCCCCCCCCTCACTGAGGGACAGGGACACAGAGAGATTCCCCCCCCCCTCACTGAGGGACAGGGACACAGAGAGGCTCCCCCCCCCCCCCCTCACTGAGGGACAGGGACACAGAGAGACTCCTGGCCCCAGTCTGTGTCACTCCTGGTGTCCCTGCGGAACTCTGCGACTCCAGGTTTTGATGCAGAGTGAGACCCAGTGGTTACCTTTGTCATTCTGCGATTTATTGGGTTTGTTTGGGTCTGATTCACGGACTGTCTCAGTGTATGAGTTATGTTCTGTCAGTGTGTTTGTGTGTCTGTCACTGTGTGTGTCACTGTGTCAGTAAGTGTGTGTGTCCGTGAGTCTGTGTCACTGAGGGCTTGTGTCAGTGTGTGCCCGTCTGTCTCAGTCTGCAGTTTTGTCAGTGTGATCGTGTCGGTGTGTTTGTGTCAGCTTGCGATTGTGTCTATGTGTGTCAGTGAGTGTGTCAGTGAGTGATTGTGTCAGTGTGATTGTGTCACTGTGAATATGTCAGTGATTTGTCAGTGTGTGTCAGTGAGTGATTGTGTCAGTGTGAATGTGTCAGTGAGTGATAGTGTCAGCGTGATTGTGTCAGTGAGTGATTGTGTCAGTGTAAATATGTCAGTGAATTGTCAGTGTCAGTGAGTGATTGTGTCAGTGTGATTGTGTCAGTGAGTGATTGTGTCAGTGTGATTGTGTCAGTGAGTGTGTAAGTGTAAATATGTCAGTGTAAATATGTCAGTGATTTGTCAGTGTCAGTGAGTGATTGTGTCAGTGTGATTGTGTCAGTGAGTGATTGTGTAAGTGTAAAAATGTCAGTGTTTTGTCAGTGAGTGATTGTGTCAGTGTGAATGTGTCAGTGAGTGATTGTGTCAGTGTAAATATGTCAGTGTAAATATGTCAGTGATTTATCACTGTGTGTCAGTGAGTGATTGTGTGTCAGTGTAAATATGTCAGTGATTTGTCAGTGTGTGTCAGTGAGTGATTGTGTCAGTGCAAATATGTCAGTGCAAATATGTCAGTGATTTGTCAGTGTGTGTCAGTGAGTGATTGTGTCAGTGTGAATGTGTCAGTGTGAATGTGTCAGTGTGAACGTGTCAGTGAGTGATTGTGACAGCGTGATTGTGTCAGTGTGATTGTGTCAGTGAGTGATTGTGTCAGTGTAAATATGTCAGTGATTTGTCAGTGTGTGTCAGTGAGTGATTGTGTCAGTGTGAATGTGTCAGTGTAAATATGTCAGTGATTTGTCAGTGTCAGTGAATGATTGTGTCAGTGTGAGTGTGTCAGTGTGAATATGTCAGAGATTTGTCAGTACGTGATTAATTCAGTGTGAATGTGTCAGTGATTTGTCACTTTGTGTCAGTGAGTGATTGTGTCAGTGTGAATGTGTCAGTGAATTGTCACTTTGTGTCAGTGAGTGATTGTGTCAGTGTGAATGTGTCAGTGAATGATAGGGTCAGTGTGAATGTGTCAGTGAGTGATTGTGACAGTGTAAATATGTCAGTGAGTGATTGTGTCAGTGTGATTGTGTCAGTGAGTGATTGTGTCAGTGTGATTGTGTCAGTGAGTGATTGTGTAAGTGTAAATATGTCAGTGTAAATATGTCAGTGATTTGTCAGTGTCAGTGAGTGATTGTGTCAGTGTGATTGTGTCAGTGAGTGATTGTGTAAGTGTAAAAATGTCAGTGTTTTGTCAGTGAGTGATTGTGTCAGTGTGAATGTGTCAGTGAGTGATTGTGTCAGTGTAAATATGTCAGTGTAAATATGTCAGTGATTTGTCAGTGTGTGTCAGTGAGTGATTGTGTCAGTGCAAATATGTCAGTGCAAATATGTCAGTGATTTGTCAGTGTGTGTCAGTGAGTGATTGTGTCAGTGTGAATGTGTCAGTGTGAATGTGTCAGTGTGAATGTGTCAGTGTATGTGTCAGAGTGTGAATGTGTCAGTGTGAATGTGTCAGTGTGAATGTGTCAGTGTGAATGTGTCAGTGTGAATGTGTAAGTGTAAATATGTCAGTGATTTGTCAGTGTCAGTACGTGATTGTGTCAGTGTGAATGTGTCAGTGAGTGATTGTGTCAGTGTGAACAGGTCAGTGAGTGTGTCAGTGTAAATATGTCAGTGATTTGTCAGTGTCAGTGAGTGATTGTGTCAGTGTGAATGTGTCAGTGAGTGATAGTGTCAGTGTAAATATGTCAGTGATTTGTCAGTGTCAGTGAGTGATTGTGTCAGTGTAAATATGTTAGTGATTTGTCAGTGATTTGTCAGTGAGTGTTTGTGACAGTGTGAATGTGTCAGTGAGTGTGTCCGTGTGAATATGTCAGCGAATTGTCAGTGTCAGTGAGTGATTGTGTCAGTGTGAATGTGTCAGTGTGAATGTGTCAGTGTGAACGTGTCAGTGAGTGATTGTGACAGCGTGATTGTGTCAGTGTGATTGTGTCAGTGAGTGATTGTGTCAGTGATTGTGTCAGTGTAAATATGTCAGTGATTTGTCAGTGTGTGTCAGTGAGTGATTGTGTCAGTGTGAATGTGTCAGGGTAAATATGTCAGTGATTTGTCAGTGTCAGTGAATGATTGTGTCAGTGTGAGTGTGTCAGTGTGAATATGTCAGAGATTTGTCAGTACGTGATTAATTCAGTGTGAATGTGTCAGTGATTTGTCACTTTGTGTCAGTGAGTGATTGTGTCAGTGTGAATGTGTCAGTGAATTGTCACTTTGTGTCAGTGAGTGATTGTGTCAGTGTGAATGTGTCAGTGAATGATAGTGTCAGTGTGAATGTGTCAGTGAGTGATTGTGACAGTGTAAATATGTCAGTGAGTGATTGTGTCAGTGTGATTGTGTCAGTGAGTGATTGTGTCAGTGTGATTGTGTCAGTGAGTGATTGTGTAAGTGTAAATATGTCAGTGTAAATATGTCAGTGATTTGTCAGTGTCAGTGAGTGATTGTGTCAGTGTGATTGTGTCAGTGAGTGATTGTGTAAGTGTAAAAATGTCAGTGTTTTGTCAGTGAGTGATTGTGTCAGTGTGAATGTGTCAGTGAGTGATTGTGTCAGTGTAAATATGTCAGTGATTTATCAGTGTGTGTCAGTGAGTGATTGTGTCAGTGCAAATATGTCAGTGCAAATATGTCAGTGATTTGTCAGTGTGTGTCAGTGAGTGATTGTGTCAGTGTGAATGTGTCAGTGTGAATGTGTCAGTGTGAATGTGTCAGTGTGAATGTGTCAGTGATTTGTCATTGTCAGTGAGTGATTGTGTCAGTGTGAATGTGTCAGTGATTGTGTCAGTGTGTGTCAGTGAGTGATTGTGTCAGTGTGTGTCAGTGAGTGATTGTGTCAGTGTAAACATGTCAGTGATTTGTCAGTGTCAGTGAGTGATTGTGTCAGTGTGATTGTGTCAGTGAGTGATTGTGTAAGTGTAAAAATGTCAGTGTTTTGTCAGTGAGTGATTGTGTCAGTGTGAATGTGTCAGTTAGTGATTGTGTCAGTGTAAATATGTCAGTGTAAATATGTCAGTAATTTATCACTGTGTGTCAGTGAGTGATTGTGTGTCAGTGTAAATATGTCAGTGATTTGTCAGTGTGTGTCAGTGAGTGATTGTGTCAGTGCAAATATGTCAGTGCAAATATGTCAGTGATTTGTCAGTGTGTGTCAGTGAGTGATTGTGTCAGTGTGAATGTGTCAGTGTGAATGTGTCAGTGTGAATGTGTCAGTGTGAATGTGGTCAGTGATTTGTCATTGTCAGTGAGTGATTGTGTCAGTGTGAATGTGTCAGTGAGTGATAGTGTCAGTGTGAATGTGTCAGTGATTTGTCAGTGTCAGTGAGTGATTGTGTCAGTGTGAATGTGTCAGTGAGTGATAGTGTCAGTGTAAATATGTCAGTGATTTGTCAGTGTCAGTGAGTGATTGTGTCAGTGTAAATATGTTAGTGATTTGTCAGTGATTTGTCAGTGAGTGTTTGTGACAGTGTGAATGTGTCAGTGAGTGTGTCCGTGTGAATATGTCAGCGATTTGTCAGTGTCAGTGAGTGATTGTGTCAGTGTGAATGTGTCAGTGTGAATGTGTCAGTGTGAACGTGTCAGTGAGTGATTGTGACAGCGTGATTGTGTCAGTGTGATTGTGTCAGTGAGTGATTGTGTCAGTGATTGTGTCAGTGTAAATATGTCAGTGATTTGTCAGTGTGTGTCAGTGAGTGATTGTGTCAGTGTGAATGTGTCAGTGTAAATATGTCAGTGATTTGTCAGTATCAGTGAATGATTGTGTCAGTGTGAGTGTGTCAGTGTGAATATGTCAGAGATTTGTCAGTACGTGATTAATTCAGTGTGAATGTGTCAGTGATTTGTCACTTTGTGTCAGTGAGTGATTGTGTCAGTGTGAATGTGTCAGTGAATTGTCACTTTGTGTCAGTGAGTGATTGTGTCAGTGTGAATGTGTCAGTGAATGATAGTGTCAGTGTGAATGTGTCAGTGAGTGATTGTGACAGTGTAAATATGTCAGTGAGTGATTGTGTCAGTGTGAATGTGTCAGTGAGTGATTGTGTCAGTGTAAATATGTCAGTGAGTGATTGTGTAAGTGGGAATGTGTCAGTGAGTGATTGTGTCAGTGTGAATGTGTCAGTGTGAATGTGTCAGTGAATGATTGTGACAGTGTGAATGTGTCAGTGTGAATGTGTCAGTGTGAACGTGTCAATGTGAACGTGTCAGTGTGAACGTGTCAGTGTGAACGTGTCAGTGAGTGATTGTGACTGCGTGAACGTGTCAGTGTGAATGTGTCAGTGAGTGATTGTGACAGCGTGATTGTGTCAGTGTGATTGTGTCAGTGAATGATTGTGTCAGTGTGAATGTGTCAGTGTGAATGTGTCAGTGTGAATGTGTCAGTGAATGATAGTGTCAGTGTGAATGTGTCAGTGTGTGTCAGTGTGTGATTGTGACAGTGTGAATGTGTCAGTGAACGATAGTGTCAGTGTGAATGTGTCAGTGAGTGATTGTGTCAGTGTGAATATGTCAGTGATTTGTCAGTGTCAGTACGTGATTGTGTCAGTGTGAATGTGTCAGTGATTTGTCACTTTGTGTCAGTACGTGATTGTGTCAATGTGAATGTGTCAGTGAGTGATTGTGTCAGTGTGAATGTGTCAGTGTGAACATGTCAGTGTGAACGTGTCAGAGTAATTTGTCAGTGTGAATTTGTCAGTGATTTGTCAGTGAGTGTTTGTGACAGTGTGAATGTGTCAGTGAGTGTTTGTGACAGTGTGAATGTGTCAGTGAGTGATTGTAAGTGTGAATGTGTCAGTGTGAATGTGTCAGTGAATGATTGTAAGTGTGAATGTGTCAGTGTGAATGTGTCAGTGAATGATAGTGTCAGTGATTTGTCATTGTCAGTGAGTGATTGTAAGTGTGAATGTGGCAGTGTGAATGTGTCAGTGAATGATAGTGTCAGTGATTTGTCATTGTCAGTGAGTGATTGTAAGTGTGAATGTGGCAGTGTGAATGTGTCAATGAATGATAGAGTCAGTGTAAATATGTCAGTGATTTGTCAGTGTCAGTACGTGATTGTGACAGTGTGAATGTGTCAGTGAGTGATAGTGTCAGTGTAAATATGTCAGTGATTTGTCAGTGTCAGTACGTGATTGTGTCAGTGTGAATGTGTCAGTGAGTGATTGTGTAAGTGTAAAAATGTCAGTGTTTTGTCAGTGAGTGATTGTGTCAGTGTGAATGTGTCAGTTAGTGATTGTGTCAGTGTAAATATGTCAGTGTAAATATGTCAGTGATTTATCACTGTGTGTCAGTGAGTGATTGTGTGTCAGTGTAAATATGTCAGTGATTTGTCAGTGTGTGTCAGTGAGTGATTGTGTCAGTGCAAATATGTCAGTGCAAATATGTCAGTGATTTGTCAGTGTGTGTCAGTGAGTGATTGTGTCAGTGTGAATGTGTCAGTGTGTATGTGTCAGTGTGAATGTGTCAGTGTGAATGTGTCAGTGTGAATGTGTCAGTGATTTGTCATTGTCAGTGAGTGATTGTGTCAGTGTGAATGTGTCAGTGATTGTGTCAGTGTGTGTCAGTGAGTGATTGTGTCAGTGTGTGTCAGTGAGTGATTGTGTCAGTGTAAATATGTCAGTGTAAATATGTCAGTGATTTGTCAGTGTCAGTGAGTGATTGTGTCAGTGTGATTGTGTCAGTGAGTGATTGTGTAAGTGTAAAAATGTCAGTGTTTTGTCAGTGAGTGATTGTGTCAGTGTGAATGTGTCAGTTAGTGATTGTGTCAGTGTAAATATGTCAGTGTAAATATGTCAGTGATTTATCACTGTGTGTCAGTGAGTGATTGTGTGTCAGTGTAAATATGTTAGTGATTTGTCAGTGTGTGTCAGTGAGTGATTGTGTCAGTGCAAATATGTCAGTGCAAATATGTCAGTGATTTGTCAGTGTGTGTCAGTGAGTGATTGTGTCAGTGTGAATGTGTCAGTGTGTATGTGTCAGTGTGAATGTGTCAGTGTGAATGTGTCAGTGTGAATGTGTCAGTGTGAATGTGTCAGTGATTTGTCATTGTCAGTGAGTGATTGTGTCAGTGTGAATGTGTCAGTGATTGTGTCAGTGTGTGTCAGTGAGTGATTGTGTCAGTGTGTGTCAGTGAGTGATTGTGTCAGTGTAAATATGTCAGTGTAAATATGTCAGTGATTTGTCAGTGTCAGTGAGTGATTGTGTCAGTGTGATTGTGTCAGTGAGTGATTGTGTAAGTGTAAAAATGTCAGTGTTTTGTCAGTGAGTGATTGTGTCAGTGTGAATGTGTCAGTTAGTGATTGTGTCAGTGTAAATATGTCAGTGTAAATATGTCAGTGATTTATCACTGTGTGTCAGTGAGTGATTGTGTGTCAGTGTAAATATGTCAGTGATTTGTCAGTGTGTGTCAGTGAGTGATTGTGTCAGTGCAAATATGTCAGTGCAAATATGTCAGTGATTTGTCAGTGTGTGTCAGTGAGTGATTGTGTCAGTGTGAATGTGTCAGTGTGAATGTGTCAGTGTGAATGTGTCAGTGTGAATGTGGTCAGTGATTTGTCATTGTCAGTGAGTGATTGTGTCAGTGTGAATGTGTCAGTGAGTGATAGTGTCAGTGTGAATGTGTCAGTGATTTGTCAGTGTCAGTGAGTGATTGTGTCAGTGTGAATGTGTCAGTGAGTGATAGTGTCAGTGTAAATATGTCAGTGATTTGTCAGTGTCAGTGAGTGATTGTGTCAGTGTAAATATGTTAGTGATTTGTCAGTGATTTGTCAGTGAGTGTTTGTGACAGTGTGAATGTGTCAGTGAGTGTGTCCGTGTGAATATGTCAGCGATTTGTCAGTGTCAGTGAGTGATTGTGTCAGTGTGAATGTGTCAGTGTGAATGTGTCAGTGTGAACGTGTCAGTGAGTGATTGTGACAGCGTGATTGTGTCAGTGTGATTGTGTCAGTGAGTGATTGTGTCAGTGATTGTGTCAGTGTAAATATGTCAGTGATTTGTCAGTGTGTGTCAGTGAGTGATTGTGTCAGTGTGAATGTGTCAGTGTAAATATGTCAGTGATTTGTCAGTGTCAGTGAATGATTGTGTCAGTGTGAGTGTGTCAGTGTGAATATGTCAGAGATTTGTCAGTACGTGATTAATTCAGTGTGAATGTGTCAGTGAATTGTCACTTTGTGTCAGTGAGTGATTGTGTCAGTGTGAATGTGTCAGTGAATGATAGTGTCAGTGTGAATGTGTCAGTGAGTGATTGTGACAGTGTAAATATGTCAGTGAGTGATTGTGTCAGTGTGAATGTGTCAGTGAGTGATTGTGTCAGTGTGAATGTGTCAGTGAGTGATTGTGTCAGTGTAAATATGTCAGTGAGTGATTGTGTCAGTGTGAATGTGTCAGTGAGTGATAGTGTCAGTGTGAATGTGTCAGTGATTTGTCAGTGTCAGTGAGTGATTGTGTCAGTGTGAATGTGTCAGTGAGTGATAGTGTCAGTGTAAATATGTCAGTGATTTGTCAGTGATTTGTCAGTGAGTGTTTGTGACAGTGTGAATGTGTCAGTGAGTGTGTCCGTGTGAATATGTCAGCGATTTGTCAGTGTCAGTGAGTGATTGTGTCAGTGTGAATGTGTCAGTGTGAATGTGTCAGTGTGAACGTGTCAGTGAGTGATTGTGACAGCGTGATTGTGTCAGTGTGATTGTGTCAGTGAGTGATTGTGTCAGTGATTGTGTCAGTGTAAATATGTCAGTGATTTGTCAGTGTGTGTCAGTGAGTGATTGTGTCAGTGTGAATGTGTCAGTGTAAATATGTCAGTGATTTGTCAGTATCAGTGAATGATTGTGTCAGTGTGAGTGTGTCAGTGTGAATATGTCAGAGATTTGTCAGTACGTGATTAATTCAGTGTGAATGTGTCAGTGATTTGTCACTTTGTGTCAGTGAGTGATTGTGTCAGTGTGAATGTGTCAGTGAATTGTCACTTTGTGTCAGTGAGTGATTGTGTCAGTGTGAATGTGTCAGTGAATGATAGTGTCAGTGTGAATGTGTCAGTGAGTGATTGTGACAGTGTAAATATGTCAGTGAGTGATTGTGTCAGTGTGAATGTGTCAGTGAGTGATTGTGTCAGTGTGAATGTGTCAGTGAGTGATTGTGTCAGTGTAAATATGTCAGTGAGTGATTGTGTCAGTGTGAATGTGTCAGTGTGAATGTGTCAGTGAATGATTGTGACAGTGTGAATGTGTCAGTGTGAACGTGTCAATGTGAACGTGTCAGTGTGAACGTGTCAGTGAGTGATTGTGACTGCGTGAACGTGTCAGTGTGAATGTGTCAGTGAGTGATTGTGACAGCGTGATTGTGTCAGTGTGATTGTGTCAGTGAATGATTGTGTCAGTGTGAATGTGTCAGTGTGAATGTGTCAGTGTGAATGTGTCAGTGAATGATAGTGTCAGTGTGAATGTGTCAGTGTGTGTCAGTGTGTGATTGTGACAGTGTGAATGTGTCAGTGAACGATAGTGTCAGTGTGAATGTGTCAGTGAGTGATTGTGTCAGTGTGAATATGTCAGTGATTTGTCAGTGTCAGTACGTGATTGTGTCAGTGTGAATGTGTCAGTGATTTGTCACTTTGTGTCAGTACGTGATTGTGTCAATGTGATTGTGTCAGTGAGTGATTGTGTCAGTGTGAATGTGTCAGTGAGTGATTGTGTCAGTGTGAATGTGTCAGTGTGAACATGTCAGTGTGAACGTGTCAGTGAGTGATTGTGTCAGTGTGAATGTGTCAGTGTGAACGTGTCAGTGTGAATGTGTCAGTGAGTGATTGTGACAGCGTGAATGTGTCAGTGTGAATGTCAGTGTGAATGTGTCAGTGAATAATAGTGTCAGTGTAAATATGCCAGTGATTTGTCACTTTGTGTCAGTGAGTGATTGTGTCAGTGTGAATATGTCAGTGAGTGATTGTGTCAGTGTAAATATGACAGTGAGTGATTGTGTAAGTGGGAATGTGTCAGTGAGTGTTTGTGTCAGTGTGAATATGTCAGTGAGTGATTGTGTCAGTGTAAATATGTCAGTGATTTGTCACTTTGTGTCAGTACGTGATTGTGTCAGTGTGATTGTGTCAGTGAGTGATTGTGTCAGTGTGTGAATGTGTCAGTGTGAACGTGTCAGTGAATGATTGTGACAGTGTGAATGTGTCAGTGTGAATGTGTCAGTGAATGATTGTGTCAGTGTGAATATGTCAATGTGAACTTGTCAGTGTGAACGTGTCAGTGAGTGATTGTGACTGCGTGAATGTGTCAGTGTGAACGTGTCAGTGTGAATGTGTCAGTGAGTGATTGTGACAGCATGATTGTGTCTGTGTGATTGTGTCAGTGAATGATTGTGTCAGTGTGAATGTGTCAGTGTGTGTCAGTGAGTGAATGTGTCAGTGTGAATGTGTCAGTGTGAATGTGTCAGTGTGAATGTGTCAGTGAATGATAGTGTCAGTGTGAATGTGTCAGTGTGTGTCAGTGAGTGATTGTGACAGTGTGAATATGTCAGTGATTTCTCACTTTGTGTCAGTGAGTGATTGTGTCAGTGTGAATGTGTCAGTGAATGATTGTGTCAGTGTGTGTCAGTGAGTGATTGAGACAGTGTGAATATGTCAGTGATTTGTCACTTTGTGTCAGTGAGTGATTGTGTCAGTGTGAATGTGTCAGTGAATGATAGTGTCAGTGTGAATGTGTCAGTGAGTGATTGTGTCAGTGTAAATATGTCTGTGATTTGTCACTTTGTGTCAGTACGTGATTGTGTCAGTGTGATTGTGTCAGTGAGTGATTGTGTCAGTGTGAACGTGTCAGTGTGAATGTGTCAGTGAATGATTGTGACAGTGTGATTGTGTCAGTGTGAATGTGTCAGTGAGTGATTGTGACAGCGTGAATGTGTCAGTGTGAATGTGTCAGTGAGTGATTGTGACAGCGTGAATGTGTCAGTGTGAATGTGTCAGTGTAAATATGTCAGTGATTTGTCAGTGTCAGTGAATGATTGTGTCAGTGTGAGTGTGTCAGTGTGAATATGTCAGAGATTTGTCAGTACGTGATTAATTCAGTGTGAATGTGTCAGTGAATTGTCACTTTGTGTCAGTGAGTGATTGTGTCAGTGTGAATGTGTCAGTGAATGATAGTGTCAGTGTGAATGTGTCAGTGAGTGATTGTGACAGTGTAAATATGTCAGTGAGTGATTGTGTCAGTGTGAATGTGTCAGTGAGTGATTGTGTCAGTGTGAATGTGTCAGTGAGTGATTGTGACAGTGTAAATATGTCAGTGAGTGATTGTGTCAGTGTGAATGTGTCAGTGAGTGATTGTGTCAGTGTGAATGTGTCAGTGAGTGATTGTGTCAGTGTAAATATGTCAGTGAGTGATTGTGTCAGTGTGAATGTGTCAGTGAGTGATAGTGTCAGTGTGAATGTGTCAGTGATTTGTCAGTGTCAGTGAGTGATTGTGTCAGTGTGAATGTGTCAGTGAGTGATAGTGTCAGTGTAAATATGTCAGTGATTTGTCAGTGATTTGTCAGTGAGTGTTTGTGACAGTGTGAATGTGTCAGTGAGTGTGTCCGTGTGAATATGTCAGCGATTTGTCAGTGTCAGTGAGTGATTGTGTCAGTGTGAATGTGTCAGTGTGAATGTGTCAGTGTGAACGTGTCAGTGAGTGATTGTGACAGCGTGATTGTGTCAGTGTGATTGTGTCAGTGAGTGATTGTGTCAGTGATTGTGTCAGTGTAAATATGTCAGTGATTTGTCAGTGTGTGTCAGTGAGTGATTGTGTCAGTGTGAATGTGTCAGTGTAAATATGTCAGTGATTTGTCAGTATCAGTGAATGATTGTGTCAGTGTGAGTGTGTCAGTGTGAATATGTCAGAGATTTGTCAGTACGTGATTAATTCAGTGTGAATGTGTCAGTGATTTGTCACTTTGTGTCAGTGAGTGATTGTGTCAGTGTGAATGTGTCAGTGAATTGTCACTTTGTGTCAGTGAGTGATTGTGTCAGTGTGAATGTGTCAGTGAATGATAGTGTCAGTGTGAATGTGTCAGTGAGTGATTGTGACAGTGTAAATATGTCAGTGAGTGATTGTGTCAGTGTGAATGTGTCAGTGAGTGATTGTGTCAGTGTGAATGTGTCAGTGAGTGATTGTGTCCGTGTAAATATGTCAGTGAGTGATTGTGTCAGTGTAAATATGTCAGTGAGTGATTGTGTCAGTGTGAATGTGTCAGTGTGAATGTGTCAGTGAATGATTGTGACAGTGTGAATGTGTCAGTGTGAACGTGTCAATGTGAACGTGTCAGTGTGAACGTGTCAGTGAGTGATTGTGACTGCGTGAACGTGTCAGTGTGAATGTGTCAGTGAGTGATTGTGACAGCGTGATTGTGTCAGTGTGATTGTGTCAGTGAATGATTGTGTCAGTGTGAATGTGTCAGTGTGAATGTGTCAGTGTGAATGTGTCAGTGTGAATGTGTCAGTGAATGATAGTGTCAGTGTGAATGTGTCAGTGTGTGTCAGTGTGTGATTGTGACAGTGTGAATGTGTCAGTGAACGATAGTGTCAGTGTGAATGTGTCAGTGAGTGATTGTGTCAGTGTGAATATGTCAGTGATTTGTCAGTGTCAGTACGTGATTGTGTCAGTGTGAATGTGTCAGTGATTTGTCACTTTGTGTCAGTACGTGATTGTGTCAATGTGATTGTGTCAGTGAGTGATTGTGTCAGTGTGAATGTGTCAGTGAGTGATTGTGTCAGTGTGAATGTGTCAGTGTGAACATGTCAGTGTGAACGTGTCAGTGAGTGATTGTGTCAGTGTGAATGTGTCAGTGTGAACGTGTCAGTGTGAATGTGTCAGTGAGTGATTGTGACAGCGTGAATGTGTCAGTGTGAATGTCAGTGTGAATGTGTCAGTGAATAATAGTGTCAGTGTAAATATGCCAGTGATTTGTCACTTTGTGTCAGTGAGTGATTGTGTCAGTGTGAATATGTCAGTGAGTGATTGTGTCAGTGTAAATATGACAGTGAGTGATTGTGTAAGTGGGAATGTGTCAGTGAGTGTTTGTGTCAGTGTGAATATGTCAGTGAGTGATTGTGTCAGTGTAAATATGTCAGTGATTTGTCACTTTGTGTCAGTACGTGATTGTGTCAGTGTGATTGTGTCAGTGAGTGATTGTGTCAGTGTGTGAATGTGTCAGTGTGAACGTGTCAGTGAATGATTGTGACAGTGTGAATGTGTCAGTGTGAATGTGTCAGTGAATGATTGTGTCAGTGTGAATATGTCAATGTGAACTTGTCAGTGTGAACGTGTCAGTGAGTGATTGTGACTGCGTGAATGTGTCAGTGTGAACGTGTCAGTGTGAATGTGTCAGTGAGTGATTGTGACAGCATGATTGTGTCTGTGTGATTGTGTCAGTGAATGATTGTGTCAGTGTGAATGTGTCAGTGTGTGTCAGTGAGTGAATGTGTCAGTGTGAATGTGTCAGTGTGAATGTGTCAGTGTGAATGTGTCAGTGAATGATAGTGTCAGTGTGAATGTGTCAGTGTGTGTCAGTGAGTGATTGTGACAGTGTGAATATGTCAGTGATTTCTCACTTTGTGTCAGTGAGTGATTGTGTCAGTGTGAATGTGTCAGTGAATGATTGTGTCAGTGTGTGTCAGTGAGTGATTGAGACAGTGTGAATATGTCAGTGATTTGTCACTTTGTGTCAGTGAGTGATTGTGTCAGTGTGAATGTGTCAGTGAATGATAGTGTCAGTGTGAATGTGTCAGTGAGTGATTGTGTCAGTGTAAATATGTCTGTGATTTGTCACTTTGTGTCAGTACGTGATTGTGTCAGTGTGATTGTGTCAGTGAGTGATTGTGTCAGTGTGAACGTGTCAGTGTGAATGTGTCAGTGAATGATTGTGACAGTGTGATTGTGTCAGTGTGAATGTGTCAGTGAGTGATTGTGACAGCGTGAATGTGTCAGTGTGAATGTGTCAGTGAGTGATTGTGACAGCGTGAATGTGTCAGTGTGAATGTGTCAGTGTGAACGTGTCAGTGAGTGATTGTGACAGCGTGATTGTGTCAGTGTGATTGTGTCAGTGAGTGATTGTGTCAGTGATTGTGTCAGTGTAAATATGTCAGTGATTTGTCAGTGTGTGTCAGTGAGTGATTGTGTCAGTGTGAATATGTCAGGGTAAATATGTCAGTGATTTGTCAGTGTCAGTGAATGATTGTGTCAGTATGAGTGTGTCAGTGTGAATATGTCAGAGATTTGTCAGTACGTGATTAATTCAGTGTGAATGTGTCAGTGATTTGTCACTTTGTGTCAGTGAGTGATTGTGTCAGTGTGAATGTGTCAGTGAATTGTCACTTTGTGTCAGTGAGTGATTGTGTCAGTGTGAATGTGTCAGTGAATGATAGGGTCAGTGTGAATGTGTCAGTGAGTGATTGTGACAGTGTAAATATGTCAGTGAGTGATTGTGTCAGTGTGATTGTGTCAGTGAGTGATTGTGTCAGTGTGATTGTGTCAGTGAGTGATTGTGTAAGTGTAAATATGTCAGTGTAAATATGTCAGTGATTTGTCAGTGTCAGTGAGTGATTGTGTCAGTGTGATTGTGTCAGTGAGTGATTGTGTAAGTGTAAAAATGTCAGTGTTTTGTCAGTGAGTGATTGTGTCAGTGTGAATGTGTCAGTGAGTGATTGTGTCAGTGTAAATATGTCAGTGATTTATCACTGTGTGTCAGTGAGTGATTGTGTGTCAGTGTAAATATGTCAGTGATTTGTCAGTGTGTGTCAGTGAGTGATTGTGTCAGTGCAAATATGTCAGTGCAAATATGTCAGTGATTTGTCAGTGTGTGTCAGTGAGTGATTGTGTCAGTGTGAATGTGTCAGTGTGAATGTGTCAGTGTGAATGTGTCAGTGTATGTGTCAGTGTGAATGTGTCAGTGTGAATGTGTCAGTGTGAATGTGTCAGTGTGAATGTGTCAGTGATTTGTCATTGTCAGTGAGTGATTGTGTCAGTGTGAATGTGTCAGTGATTGTGTCAGTGTGTGTCAGTGAGTGATTGTGTCAGTGTGTGTCAGTGAGTGATTGTGTCAGTGTAAATATGTCAGTGTAAATATGTCAGTGATTTGTCAGTGTCAGTGAGTGATTGTGTCAGTGTGATTGTGTCAGTGAGTGATTGTGTAAGTGTAAAAATGTCAGTGTTTTGTCAGTGAGTGATTGTGTCAGTGTGAATGTGTCAGTTAGTGATTGTGTCAGTGTAAATATGTCAGTGATTTATCACTGTGTGTCAGTGAGTGATTGTGTGTCAGTGTAAATATGTCAGTGCAAATATGTCAGTGATTTGTCAGTGTGTGTCAGTGAGTGATTGTGTCAGTGTGAATGTGTCAGTGTGAATGTGTCAGTGTGAATGTGGTCAGTGATTTGTCATTGTCAGTGAGTGATTGTGTCAGTGTGAATGTGTCAGTGAGTGATAGTGTCAGTGTGAATTTGTCAGTGTCAGTGAGTGATTGTGTCAGTGTGAATGTGTCAGTGAGTGATAGTGTCAGTGTAAATATGTCAGTGATTTGTCAGTGTCAGTGAGTGATTGTGTCAGTGTAAATATGTTAGTGATTTGTCAGTGATTTGTCAGTGAGTGTTTGTGACAGTGTGAATGTGTCAGTGAGTGTGTCCGTGTGAATATGTCAGCGATTTGTCAGTGTCAGTGAGTGATTGTGTCAGTGTGAATGTGTCAGTGTGAATGTGTCAGTGTGAACGTGTCAGTGAGTGATTGTGACAGCGTGATTGTGTCAGTGTGATTGTGTCAGTGAGTGATTGTGTCAGTGATTGTGTCAGTGTAAATATGTCAGTGATTTGTCAGTGTGTGTCAGTGAGTGATTGTGTCAGTGTGAATGTGTCAGTGTAAATATGTCAGTGGTTTGTCAGTGTCAGTGAATGATTGTGTCAGTGTGAGTGTGTCAGTGTGAATATGTCAGAGATTTGTCAGTACGTGATTAATTCAGTGTGAATGTGTCAGTGATTTGTCACTTTGTGTCAGTGAGTGATTGTGTCAGTGTGAATGTGTCAGTGAATTGTCACTTTGTGTCAGTGAGTGATTGTGTCAGTGTGAATGTGTCAGTGAATGATAGTGTCAGTGTGAATGTGTCAGTGAGTGATTGTGACAGTGTAAATATGTCAGTGAGTGATTGTGTCAGTGTGAATGTGTCAGTGAGTGATTGTGTCAGTGTGAATGTGTCAGTGAGTGATTGTGTCAGTGTAAATATGTCAGTGAGTGATTGTGTCAGTGTAAATATGTCAGTGAGTGATTGTGTCAGTGTGAATGTGTCAGTGTGAATGTGTCAGTGAATGATTGTGACAGTGTGAATGTGTCAGTGTGAACGTGTCAGTGTGAACGTGTCAGTGAGTGATTGTGACTGCGTGAACGTGTCAGTGTGAATGTGTCAGTGAGTGATTGTGACAGCGTGATTGTGTCAGTGTGATTGTGTCAGTGAATGATTGTGTCAGTGTGAATGTTTCAGTGTGAATGTGTCAGTGAATGATAGTGTCAGTGTGAATGTGTCAGTGTGTGTCAGTGTGTGATTGTGACAGTGTGAATGTGTCAGTGAACGATAGTGTCAGTGTGAATGTGTCAGTGAGTGATTGTGTCAGTGTGAATATGTCAGTGATTTGTCAGTGTCAGTACGTGATTGTGTCAGTGTGAATGTGTCAGTGATTTGTCACTTTGTGTCAGTACGTGATTGTGTCAATGTGATTGTGTCAGTGAGTGATTGTGTCAGTGTGAATGTGTCAGTGTGAACATGTCAGTGTGAACGTGTCAGTGAGTGATTGTGTCAGTGTGAATGTGTCAGTGTGAACGTGTCAGTGTGAATGTGTCAGTGAGTGATTGTGACAGCGTGAATGTGTCAGTGTGAATGTCAGTGTGAATGTGTCAGTGAATAATAGTGTCAGTGTAAATATGCCAGTGATTTGTCACTTTGTGTCAGTGAGTGATTGTGTCAGTGTGAATATGTCAGTGAGTGATTGTGTCAGTGTAAATATGACAGTGAGTGATTGTGTAAGTGGGAATGTGTTAGTGAGTGTTTGTGTCAGTGTGAATATGTCAGTGAGTGATTGTGTCAGTGTAAATATGTCAGTGATTTGTCACTTTGTGTCAGTACGTGATTGTGTCAGTGTGATTGTGTCAGTGAGTGATTGTGTCAGTGTGTGAATGTATCAGTGTGAACGTGTCAGTGAATGATTGTGACAGTGTGAATGTGTCAGTGTGAATGTGTCAGTGAATGATTGTGTCAGTGTGAATATGTCAATGTGAACTTGTCAGTGTGAACGTGTCAGTGAGTGATTGTGACTGCGTGAATGTGTCAGTGTGAACGTGTCAGTGTGAATGTGTCAGTGAGTGATTGTGACAGCATGATTGTGTCAGTGTGATTGTGTCAGTGAATGATTGTGTCAGTGTGAATGTGTCAGTGTGTGTCAGTGAGTGAATGTGTCAGTGTGAATGTGTCAGTGTGAATGTGTCAGTGTGAATGTGTCAGTGAATGATAGTGTCAGTGTGAATGTGTCAGTGTGTGTCAGTGAGTGATTGTGACAGTGTGAATATGTCAGTGATTTCTCACTTTGTGTCAGTGAGTGATTGTGTCAGTGTGAATGTGTCAGTGAATGATTGTGTCAGTGTGTGTCAGTGAGTGATTGAGACAGTGTGAATATGTCAGTGATTTGTCACTTTGTGTCAGTGAGTGATTGTGTCAGTGTGAATGTGTCAGTGAATGATAGTGTCAGTGTGAATGTGTCAGTGAGTGATTGTGTCAGTGTAAATATGTCTGTGATTTGTCACTTTGTGTCAGTACGTGATTGTGTCAGTGTGATTGTGTCAGTGAGTGATTGTGTCAGTGTGAACGTGTCAGTGTGAATGTGTCAGTGAATGATTGTGACAGTGTGAATGTGTCAGTGTGAATGTGTCAGTGAGTGATTGTGACAGCGTGAATGTGTCAGTGTGAATGTGTCAGTGAGTGATTGTGACAGCGTGAATGTGTCAGTGTGAATGTGTCAGTGTGAACGTGTCAGTGAGTGATTGTGACAGCGTGATTGTGTCAGTGTGATTGTGTCAGTGAGTGATTGTGTCAGTGATTGTGTCAGTGTAAATATGTCAGTGATTTGTCAGTGTGTGTCAGTGAGTGATTGTGTCAGTGTGAATGTGTCAGGGTAAATATGTCAGTGATTTGTCAGTGTCAGTGAATGATTGTGTCAGTGTGAGTGTGTCAGTGTGAATATGTCAGAGATTTGTCAGTACGTGATTAATTCAGTGTGAATGTGTCAGTGATTTGTCACTTTGTGTCAGTGAGTGATTGTGTCAGTGTGAATGTGTCAGTGAATTGTCACTTTGTGTCAGTGAGTGATTGTGTCAGTGTGAATGTGTCAGTGAATGATAGGGTCAGTGTGAATGTGTCAGTGAGTGATTGTGACAGTGTAAATATGTCAGTGAGTGATTGTGTCAGTGTGATTGTGTCAGTGAGTGATTGTGTCAGTGTGATTGTGTCAGTGAGTGATTGTGTAAGTGTAAATATGTCAGTGTAAATATGTCAGTGATTTGTCAGTGTCAGTGAGTGATTGTGTCAGTGTGATTGTGTCAGTGAGTGATTGTGTAAGTGTAAAAATGTCAGTGTTTTGTCAGTGAGTGATTGTGTCAGTGTGAATGTGTCAGTGAGTGATTGTGTCAGTGTAAATATGTCAGTGATTTATCACTGTGTGTCAGTGAGTGATTGTGTGTCAGTGTAAATATGTCAGTGATTTGTCAGTGTGTGTCAGTGAGTGATTGTGTCAGTGCAAATATGTCAGTGCAAATATGTCAGTGATTTGTCAGTGTGTGTCAATGAGTGATTGTGTCAGTGTGAATGTGTCAGTGTGAATGTGTCAGTGTGAATGTGTCAGTGTATGTGTCAGTGTGAATGTGTCAGTGTGAATGTGTCAGTGTGAATGTGTCAGTGTGAATGTGTCAGTGATTTGTCATTGTCAGTGAGTGATTGTGTCAGTGTGAATGTGTCAGTGATTGTGTCAGTGTGTGTCAGTGAGTGATTGTGTCAGTGTGTGTCAGTGAGTGATTGTGTCAGTGTAAATATGTCAGTGATTTGTCAGTGTCAGTGAGTGATTGTGTCAGTGTGAATGTGTCAGGGTAAATATGTCAGTGATTTGTCAGTGTCAGTGAATGATTGTGTCAGTGTGAGTGTGTCAGTGTGAATATGTCAGAGATTTGTCAGTACGTGATTAATTCAGTGTGAATGTGTCAGTGATTTGTCACTTTGTGTCAGTGAGTGATTGTGTCAGTGTGAATGTGTCAGTGAATTGTCACTTTGTGTCAGTGAGTGATTGTGTCAGTGTGAATGTGTCAGTGAATGATAGGGTCAGTGTGAATGTGTCAGTGAGTGATTGTGACAGTGTAAATATGTCAGTGAGTGATTGTGTCAGTGTGATTGTGTCAGTGAGTGATTGTGTCAGTGTGATTGTGTCAGTGAGTGATTGTGTAAGTGTAAATATGTCAGTGTAAATATGTCAGTGATTTGTCAGTGTCAGTGAGTGATTGTGTCAGTGTGATTGTGTCAGTGAGTGATTGTGTAAGTGTAAAAATGTCAGTGTTTTGTCAGTGAGTGATTGTGTCAGTGTGAATGTGTCAGTGAGTGATTGTGTCAGTGTAAATATGTCAGTGATTTATCACTGTGTGTCAGTGAGTGATTGTGTGTCAGTGTAAATATGTCAGTGATTTGTCAGTGTGTGTCAGTGAGTGATTGTGTCAGTGCAAATATGTCAGTGCAAATATGTCAGTGATTTGTCAGTGTGTGTCAGTGAGTGATTGTGTCAGTGTGAATGTGTCAGTGTGAATGTGTCAGTGTGAATGTGTCAGTGTATGTGTCAGTGTGAATGTGTCAGTGTGAATGTGTCAGTGTGAATGTGTCAGTGTGAATGTGTCAGTGTGAATGTGTCAGTGTGAATGTGTCAGTGATTTGTCATTGTCAGTGAGTGATTGTGTCAGTGTGAATGTGTCAGTGATTGTGTCAGTGTGTGTCAGTGAGTGATTGTGTCAGTGTGTGTCAGTGAGTGATTGTGTCAGTGTAAATATGTCAGTGTAAATATGTCAGTGATTTGTCAGTGTCAGTGAGTGATTGTGTCAGTGTGAATGTGTCAGTGATTGTGTCAGTGTGTGTCAGTGAGTGATTGTGTCAGTGTGTGTCAGTGAGTGATTGTGTCAGTGTAAATATGTCAGTGTAAATATGTCAGTGATTTGTCAGTGTCAGTGAGTGATTGTGTCAGTGTGATTGTGTCAGTGAGTGATTGTGTAAGTGTAAAAATGTCAGTGTTTTGTCAGTGAGTGATTGTGTCAGTGTGAATGTGTCAGTGTGAATGTGCCAGTGAATGATTGTGACAGTGTGAATGTGTCAGTGTGAATGTGTCAGTGAGTGATTGTGACAGCTTGAATGTGCCAGTGAGTGATTGTGACAGCGTGAATGTGTCAGTGAATGATTGTGTCAGTGTGAATGTGTCAGTGTGTGTCAGTGAATGATTGTGTCAGTGTGAATATGTCAATGTGAACTTGTCAGTGTGAACGTGTCAGTGAATGATTGTGACAGTGTGAATGTGTCAGTGTGAATGTGTCAGTGAGTGATTGTGACAGCGTGAATGTGTCAGTGAGTGATTGTGTCAGTGTGAATGTGTCAGTGTGAACGTGTCAGTGAATGATTGTGACAGTGTGAATGTGTCAGTGTGAATGTGTCAGTGTAAATATGTCAGTGATTTGTCAGTGTATGTCAGTGAATGATTGTGACTGCGTGAATGTGTCAGTGTGAATGTGTCAGTGAGTGATTGTGACAGAGTGAATGTGTCAGTAATTTGTCAGTGAGAATGTGTAAGTGTAAATATGTCAGTGATTTGTCACTGTGTGTCAGTGTGTGATTGTGACAGTGTGAATATGTCAGTGATTTGTCAGTGTCAGTACGTGTTGTGTCAGTGTGAATGTGTCAGTGTAAATATGTCAGTGATTTGTCAGTGAGTGATTGTGACAGTGTGCACATGTCAGTGAGTGAATGTGTAAGTGTAAATATGACAGTGATTTGTCAGTGTGAATGTGTAAGTGTAAATATGTCAGTGATTTGTCACTGTGTGTGATTGTGTCAGTGATTTGTCAGTGAGTGATTGTGTCAGTGTAAATATGTCAGTGATTTGTCAGTGTGTGTCAGTGAGTGATTTGTCAGTGTGAATATGTCAGGTGATTTGTCAGTGTGTGTCAGTGAGTGATTTGTCAGTGTGAATATGTCAATGATTTGTCAGTGAGTGTTTGTGACAGTGTGAATGTGTCAGTGAGTGTTTGTGACAGTGTGAATGTGTCAGTGAGTGATTGTGTCAGTGTGAATGTGTCAGTGAATGATAGTGTCAGTGATTTGTCATTGTCAGTGAGTGATTGTAAGTGTGAATGTGGCAGTGTGAATGTGTCAGTGAATGATAGTGTCAGTGTAAATATGTCAGTGATTTGTCAGTGTCAGTACGTGATTGTGTCAGTGTGAATGTGTCAGTGATTTGTCAGTGTGTGTCAGTGAGTGATTGTGACAGTGTAAATATGTCAGTGATTTGTCAGTGTGTGATTGTGTCAGTGATTTGTCAGTGAGTGATTGTGTCAGTGTGAATGTGTCAGTGAATGACAGTGTCAGTGTAAATATGTCAGTGATTTGTCAGTGTCAGTACGTGATTGTGTCAGTGTGAATGTGTCAGTGAGTGATTGTGTCAGTGTGAATGTGTCAGTGTGAATGTGTCAGTGTAAATATGTCAGTGATATGTCAGTGTGTGTCAGTGAGTGATTGTGACAGTGTGAATGTGTCAGTGATTTGTCAGTGTGTGATTGTGTCAGTGATTTGTCAGTGAGTAATTGTGTCAGTGTGAATGTGTGAGTGATTGTGTCAGTGTAAATATGTCAGTGATTTGTCAGTGTCAGTACGTGATTGTGAAAGTGTGAGTGTGTCAGTGAGTGATTGTGTCAGTGTGAATGTGTCAGTGTGAACGTGTCAGTGTGAATGTGTCAGTGTGAATATGTCAGTGATTTGTCACTGTGTGTCAGTGTGTGATTGTGTCAGTGATTTGTCAGTGAGTGATTGTGTCAGTGTAAATATGTCAGTGATTTGTCAGTGTCAGTACGTGATTGTGTCAGTGTGAGTGTGTCAGTGAGTGATTGTGTCAGTGTGAATGTGTCAGTGTGAATGTGTCAGTGTGAATGTGTAAGTGCAAATATGTCAGTGATTTGTCACTGTGTGTCAGTGTGTGATTTGTCAGTGAGTGATTGTGTAAGTGTAAATATGTCAGTGTTTTGTCCGTGTGTGTCAGTGAGTAATTTGTCAGTGTGAATTTGTCAGTGATTTGTCAGTGAGTGTTTGTGACAGTGTGAATGTGTCAGTGAGTGTTTGTGACAGTGTGAATGTGTCAGTGAGTGATTGTAAGTGTGAATGTGTCAGTGTGAATGTGTCAGTGTGAATGTGTCAGTGAATGATAGTGTCAGTGATTTGTCATTGTCAGTGAGTGATTGTAAGTGTGAATGTGGCAGTGTGAATGTGTCAGTGAATGATAGTGTCAGTGATTTGTCATTGTCAGTGAGTGATTGTAAGTGTGAATGTGGCAGTGTGAATGTGTCAATGAATGATAGAGTCAGTGTAAATATGTCAGTGATTTGTCAGTGTCAGTACGTGATTGTGACAGTGTGAATGTGTCAGTGAGTGATAGTGTCAGTGTAAATATGTCAGTGATTTGTCAGTGTCAGTACGTGATTGTGTCAGTGTGAATGTGTCAGTGAGTGATTGTGTCAGTGTGAACATGTCAGTGAGTGTGTCAGTGTAAATATGTCTGTGATTTGTCAGTGTCAGTGAGTGATTGTGTCAGTGTGAATATATCAGTGATTTGTCAGTGAGTGTCTGTGACAGTGTGAATGTGTCAGTGAGTGATTGTGTCAGTGTGAATGTGTCAGTGAATGATAGTGTCAGTGTAAATATGTCAGTGATTTGTCAGTGTCAGTACGTGATTGTGTCAGCGTGAATGTGTCAGTGAATGATAGTGTCAGTGTAAATATGTCAGTGATTTGTCAGTGTCAGTACGTGATTGTGACAGTGTGAATGTGTCAGTGTGAATGTGTCAGTGAATGATAGTGTCAGTGATTTGTCATTGTCAGTGAGTGATTGTAAGTGTGAATGTGGCAGTGTGAATGTGTCAGTGAATGATAGTGTCAGTGTAAACATGTCAGTGATTTGTCAGTGTGTGTCAGTGAGTGATTGTGACAGTGTAAATATGTCAGTGATTCGTCAGTGTGTGATTGTGTCAGTGATTTGTCAGTGAGTGATTGTGTCAGTGTGAATGTGTCAGTGAACGATAGTGTCAGTGTAAATATGTCAGTGATTTGTCAGTGTCAGTGAGTGATTGTGTCAATGTGAACATGTCAGTGAGTGTGTCAGTGTAAATATGTCAGTGATTTGTCAGTGTGTGTCAGTGTGTGATTGTGTCAGTGTGTGTCAGTGTGTGATTGTGTCAGTGTGAATGTGTGAGTGTGAATGTGTCAGTGAGTGATTGTAAGTGTGAATGTGTCAGTGTGAATGTGTCAGTGAATGATAGTGTCAGTGTAAATATGTCAGTGATTTGTCAGTGTGAATGTGTAAGTGCAAATATGTCAGTGATTTGTCACTGTGTGTCAGTGTGTGATTGTTTCAGTGATTGTGTCAGTGAGTGATTGTGTAAGTGTAAATATGTCAGTGATTTGTCAGTGTCAGTACATGATTGTGTCAGTGTGAATGTGTCAGTGTAAATATGACAGTGATTTGTCACTGTGTGTCAGTGAGTGATTCTGTCAGTGTGAACATGTCAGTGAGTGTGTCAGTGTAAATATGTCAGTGATTTGTCAGTGTGTGTCAGAGTGTTATTGTGTCAGTGTGTGTCAGTGTGTGATTGTGTCAGTGTGAATGTGTGAGTGATTGTGTCAGTGTGAATGTGTGAGTGATTGTGTCAGTGTAAATATGTCAGTGATTTGTCAGTGTAAATATGTCAGTGATTTGTCAGTGTGTGTCAGTGAGTGGTTGTGTCAGTGTGAATGTGTCAGTGTGAATGTGTAAGTGTAAATATGTCAGTGCTTTGTCACTGTGTGTCAGTGTGTGATTGTGTCAGTGATTTGTCAGTGAGTGATTGTGTCAGTGTAAATATGTCAGTGATTTGTCAGTGTGTGTCAGTGAATGATTTGTCAGTGTGAATGTGTCAGTGTGAGTGTTTGTGACAGTGAGAATGTGTCAGTGAGTGATTGTGTCAGTGTAAATATGTCAGGTGATTTGTCAGTGTGTGTCAGTGAGTGATGTGTCAGTGTGAATATGTCAGTGATTTGTCAGTGAGTGTTTGTGACAGTGTGAATGTGTCAGTGTGAATGTCAGTGTGAATGTGTCAGTGAATAATAGTGTCAGTGTAAATATGCCAGTGATTTGTCACTTTGTGTCAGTGAGTGATTGTGTCAGTGTGAATATGTCAGTGAGTGATTGTGTCAGTGTAAATATGACAGTGAGTGATTGTGTAAGTGGGAATGTGTTAGTGAGTGTTTGTGTCAGTGTGAATATGTCAGTGAGTGATTGTGTCAGTGTAAATATGTCAGTGATTTGTCACTTTGTGTCAGTACGTGATTGTGTCAGTGTGATTGTGTCAGTGAGTGATTGTGTCAGTGTGTGAATGTGTCAGTGTGAACGTGTCAGTGAATGATTGTGACAGTGTGAATGTGTCAGTGTGAATGTGTCAGTGAATGATTGTGTCAGTGTGAATATGTCAATGTGAACTTGTCAGTGTGAACGTGTCAGTGAGTGATTGTGACTGCGTGAATGTGTCAGTGTGAACGTGTCAGTGTGAATGTGTCAGTGAGTGATTGTGACAGCATGATTGTGTCAGTGTGATTGTGTCAGTGAATGATTGTGTCAGTGTGAATGTGTCAGTGTGTGTCAGTGAGTGAATGTGTCAGTGTGAATGTGTCAGTGTGAATGTGTCAGTGTGAATGTGTCAGTGTGAATGTGTCAGTGAATGATAGTGTCAGTGTGAATGTGTCAGTGTGTGTCAGTGAGTGATTGTGACAGTGTGAATATGTCAGTGATTTCTCACTTTGTGTCAGTGAGTGATTGTGTCAGTGTGAATGTGTCAGTGAATGATTGTGTCAGTGTGTGTCAGTGAGTGATTGAGACAGTGTGTGTCAGTGTGTGATTGTGTCAGTGTGAATGTGTGAGTGTGAATGTGTCAGTGAGTGATTGTAAGTGTGAATGTGTCAGTGTGAATGTGTCAGTGAATGATAGTGTCAGTGTAAATATGTCAGTGATTTGTCAGTGTGAATGTGTAAGTGCAAATATGTCAGTGATTTGTCACTGTGTGTCAGTGTGTGATTGTTTCAGTGATTGTGTCAGTGAGTGATTGTGTAAGTGTAAATATGTCAGTGATTTGTCAGTGTCAGTACATGATTGTGTCAGTGTGAATGTGTCAGTGTAAATATGACAGTGATTTGTCACTGTGTGTCAGTGAGTGATTCTGTCAGTGTGAACATGTCAGTGAGTGTGTCAGTGTAAATATGTCAGTGATTTGTCAGTGTGTGTCAGAGTGTTATTGTGTCAGTGTGTGTCAGTGTGTGATTGTGTCAGTGTGAATGTGTGAGTGATTGTGTCAGTGTGAATGTGTGAGTGATTGTGTCAGTGTAAATATGTCAGTGATTTGTCAGTGTGTGTCAGTGAGTGGTTGTGTCAGTGTGAATGTGTCAGTGTGAATGTGTAAGTGTAAATATGTCAGTGCTTTGTCACTGTGTGTCAGTGTGTGATTGTGTCAGTGATTTGTCAGTGAGTGATTGTGTCAGTGTAAATATGTCAGTGATTTGTCAGTGTGTGTCAGTGAATGATTTGTCAGTGTGAATGTGTCAGTGTGAGTGTTTGTGACAGTGAGAATGTGTCAGTGAGTGATTGTGTCAGTGTAAATATGTCAGGTGATTTGTCAGTGTGTGATGTGTCAGTGTGAATATGTCAGTGATTTGTCAGTGAGTGTTTGTGACAGTGTGAATGTGTCAGTGAATAATAGTGTCAGTGTAAATATGCCAGTGATTTGTCACTTTGTGTCAGTGAGTGATTGTGTCAGTGTGAATATGTCAGTGAGTGATTGTGTCAGTGTAAATATGACAGTGAGTGATTGTGTAAGTGGGAATGTGTTAGTGAGTGTTTGTGTCAGTGTGAATATGTCAGTGAGTGATTGTGTCAGTGTAAATATGTCAGTGATTTGTCACTTTGTGTCAGTACGTGATTGTGTCAGTGTGATTGTGTCAGTGAGTGATTGTGTCAGTGTGTGAATGTGTCAGTGTGAACGTGTCAGTGAATGATTGTGACAGTGTGAATGTGTCAGTGTGAATGTGTCAGTGAATGATTGTGTCAGTGTGAATATGTCAATGTGAACTTGTCAGTGTGAACGTGTCAGTGAGTGATTGTGACTGCGTGAATGTGTCAGTGTGAACGTGTCAGTGTGAATGTGTCAGTGAGTGATTGTGACAGCATGATTGTGTCAGTGTGATTGTGTCAGTGAATGATTGTGTCAGTGTGAATGTGTCAGTGTGTGTCAGTGAGTGAATGTGTCAGTGTGAATGTGTCAGTGTGAATGTGTCAGTGTGAATGTGTCAGTGAATGATAGTGTCAGTGTGAATGTGTCAGTGTGTGTCAGTGAGTGATTGTGACAGTGTGAATATGTCAGTGATTTCTCACTTTGTGTCAGTGAGTGATTGTGTCAGTGTGAATGTGTCAGTGAATGATTGTGTCAGTGTGTGTCAGTGAGTGATTGAGACAGTGTGAATATGTCAGTGATTTGTCACTTTGTGTCAGTGAGTGATTGTGTCAGTGTGAATGTGTCAGTGAATGATAGTGTCAGTGTGAATGTGTCAGTGAGTGATTGTGTCAGTGTAAATATGTCTGTGATTTGTCACTTTGTGTCAGTACGTGATTGTGTCAGTGTGATTGTGTCAGTGAGTGATTGTGTCAGTGTGAACGTGTCAGTGTGAATGTGTCAGTGAATGATTGTGACAGTGTGAATGTGTCAGTGTGAATGTGTCAGTGAGTGATTGTGACAGCGTGAATGTGTCAGTGTGAATGTGTCAGTGAGTGATTGTGACAGCGTGAATGTGTCAGTGTGAATGTGTCAGTGTGAACGTGTCAGTGAGTGATTGTGACAGCGTGATTGTGTCAGTGTGATTGTGTCAGTGAGTGATTGTGTCAGTGATTGTGTCAGTGTAAATATGTCAGTGATTTGTCAGTGTGTGTCAGTGAGTGATTGTGTCAGTGTGAATGTGTCAGGGTAAATATGTCAGTGATTTGTCAGTGTCAGTGAATGATTGTGTCAGTGTGAGTGTGTCAGTGTGAATATGTCAGAGATTTGTCAGTACGTGATTAATTCAGTGTGAATGTGTCAGTGATTTGTCACTTTGTGTCAGTGAGTGATTGTGTCAGTGTGAATGTGTCAGTGAATTGTCACTTTGTGTCAGTGAGTGATTGTGTCAGTGTGAATGTGTCAGTGAATGATAGGGTCAGTGTGAATGTGTCAGTGAGTGATTGTGACAGTGTAAATATGTCAGTGAGTGATTGTGTCAGTGTGATTGTGTCAGTGAGTGATTGTGTCAGTGTGATTGTGTCAGTGAGTGATTGTGTAAGTGTAAATATGTCAGTGTAAATATGTCAGTGATTTGTCAGTGTCAGTGAGTGATTGTGTCAGTGTGATTGTGTCAGTGAGTGATTGTGTAAGTGTAAAAATGTCAGTGTTTTGTCAGTGAGTGATTGTGTCAGTGTGAATGTGTCAGTGAGTGATTGTGTGTCAGTGTAAATATGTCAGTGATTTGTCAGTGTGTGTCAGTGAGTGATTGTGTCAGTGCAAATATGTCAGTGCAAATATGTCAGTGATTTGTCAGTGTGTGTCAGTGAGTGATTGTGTCAGTGTGAATGTGTCAGTGTGAATGTGTCAGTGTGAATGTGTCAGTGTATGTGTCAGTGTGAATGTGTCAGTGTGAATGTGTCAGTGTGAATGTGTCAGTGATTTGTCATTGTCAGTGAGTGATTGTGTCAGTGTGAATGTGTCAGTGATTGTGTCAGTGTGTGTCAGTGAGTGATTGTGTCAGTGTGTGTCAGTGAGTGATTGTGTCAGTGTAAATATGTCAGTGTAAATATGTCAGTGATTTGTCAGTGTCAGTGATTTGTCAGTGTCAGTGAGTGATTGTGTCAGTGAGTGATTGTGTAAGTGTAAAAATGTCAGTGTTTTGTCAGTGAGTGATTGTGTCAGTGTGAATGTGTCAGTGTGAATGTGCCAGTGAATGATTGTGACAGTGTGAATGTGTCAGTGTGAATGTGTCAGTGAGTGATTGTGACAGCTTGAATGTGCCAGTGAGTGATTGTGACAGCGTGAATGTGTCAGTGAATGATTGTGTCAGTGTGAATGTGTCAGTGTGTGTCAGTGAATGATTGTGTCAGTGTGAATATGTCAATGTGAACTTGTCAGTGTGAACGTGTCAGTGAATGATTGTGACAGTGTGAATGTGTCAGTGTGAATGTGTCAGTGAGTGATTGTGACAGCGTGAATGTGTCAGTGAGTGATTGTGTCAGTGTGAATGTGTCAGTGTGAACGTGTCAGTGAATGATTGTGACAGTGTGAATGTGTCAGTGTGAATGTGTCAGTGTAAATATGTCAGTGATTTGTCAGTGTATGTCAGTGAATGATTGTGACTGCGTGAATGTGTCAGTGTGAATGTGTCAGTGAGTGATTGTGACAGAGTGAATGTGTCAGTAATTTGTCAGTGAGAATGTGTAAGTGTAAATATGTCAGTGATTTGTCACTGTGTGTCAGTGTGTGATTGTGACAGTGTGAATATGTCAGTGATTTGTCAGTGTCAGTACGTGTTGTGTCAGTGTGAATGTGTCAGTGTAAATATGTCAGTGATTTGTCAGTGAGTGATTGTGACAGTGTGCACATGTCAGTGAGTGAATGTGTAAGTGTAAATATGACAGTGATTTGTCAGTGTGAATGTGTAAGTGTAAATATGTCAGTGATTTGTCACTGTGTGTGATTGTGTCAGTGATTTGTCAGTGAGTGATTGTGTCAGTGTAAATATGTCAGTGATTTGTCAGTGTGTGTCAGTGAGTGATTTGTCAGTGTGAATATGTCAGGTGATTTGTCAGTGTGTGTCAGTGAGTGATTTGTCAGTGTGAATATGTCAATGATTTGTCAGTGAGTGTTTGTGACAGTGTGAATGTGTCAGTGAGTGTTTGTGACAGTGTGAATGTGTCAGTGAGTGATTGTGTCAGTGTGAATGTGTCAGTGAATGATAGTGTCAGTGATTTGTCATTGTCAGTGAGTGATTGTAAGTGTGAATGTGGCAGTGTGAATGTGTCAGTGAATGATAGTGTCAGTGTAAATATGTCAGTGATTTGTCAGTGTCAGTACGTGATTGTGTCAGTGTGAATGTGTCAGTGATTTGTCAGTGTGTGTCAGTGAGTGATTGTGACAGTGTAAATATGTCAGTGATTTGTCAGTGTGTGATTGTGTCAGTGATTTGTCAGTGAGTGATTGTGTCAGTGTGAATGTGTCAGTGAATGACAGTGTCAGTGTAAATATGTCAGTGATTTGTCAGTGTCAGTACGTGATTGTGTCAGTGTGAATGTGTCAGTGAGTGATTGTGTCAGTGTGAATGTGTCAGTGTGAATGTGTCAGTGTAAATATGTCAGTGATATGTCAGTGTGTGTCAGTGAGTGATTGTGACAGTGTGAATGTGTCAGTGATTTGTCAGTGTGTGATTGTGTCAGTGATTTGTCAGTGAGTAATTGTGTCAGTGTGAATGTGTGAGTGATTGTATCAGTGTAAATATGTCAGTGATTTGTCAGTGTCAGTACGTGATTGTGAAAGTGTGAGTGTGTCAGTGAGTGATTGTGTCAGTGTGAATGTGTCAGTGTGAACGTGTCAGTGTGAATGTGTCAGTGTGAATATGTCAGTGATTTGTCACTGTGTGTCAGTGTGTGATTGTGTCAGTGATTTGTCAGTGAGTGATTGTGTCAGTGTAAATATGTCAGTGATTTGTCAGTGTCAGTACGTGATTGTGTCAGTGTGAGTGTGTCAGTGAGTGATTGTGTCAGTGTGAATGTGTCAGTGTGAATGTGTCAGTGTGAATGTGTAAGTGCAAATATGTCAGTGATTTGTCACTGTGTGTCAGTGTGTGATTTGTCAGTGAGTGATTGTGTAAGTGTAAATATGTCAGTGTTTTGTCCGTGTGTGTCAGTGAGTAATTTGTCAGTGTGAATTTGTCAGTGATTTGTCAGTGAGTGTTTGTGACAGTGTGAATGTGTCAGTGAGTGTTTGTGACAGTGTGAATGTGTCAGTGAGTGATTGTAAGTGTGAATGTGTCAGTGTGAATGTGTCAGTGAATGATTGTAAGTGTGAATGTGTCAGTGTGAATGTGTCAGTGAATGATAGTGTCAGTGATTTGTCATTGTCAGTGAGTGATTGTAAGTGTGAATGTGGCAGTGTGAATGTGTCAGTGAATGATAGTGTCAGTGATTTGTCATTGTCAGTGAGTGATTGTAAGTGTGAATGTGGCAGTGTGAATGTGTCAATGAATGATAGAGTCAGTGTAAATATGTCAGTGATTTGTCAGTGTCAGTACGTGATTGTGACAGTGTGAATGTGTCAGTGAGTGATAGTGTCAGTGTAAATATGTCAGTGATTTGTCAGTGTCAGTACGTGATTGTGTCAGTGTGAATGTGTCAGTGAGTGATTGTGTCAGTGTGAACATGTCAGTGAGTGTGTCAGTGTAAATATGTCTGTGATTTGTCAGTGTCAGTGAGTGATTGTGTCAGTGTGAATATATCAGTGATTTGTCAGTGAGTGTCTGTGACAGTGTGAATGTGTCAGTGAGTGATTGTGTCAGTGTGAATGTGTCAGTGAATGATAGTGTCAGTGTAAATATGTCAGTGATTTGTCAGTGTCAGTACGTGATTGTGTCAGCGTGAATGTGTCAGTGAATGATAGTGTCAGTGTAAACATGTCAGTGATTTGTCAGTGTGTGTCAGTGAGTGATTGTGACAGTGTAAATATGTCAGTGATTCGTCAGTGTGTGATTGTGTCAGTGATTTGTCAGTGAGTGATTGTGTCAGTGTGAATGTGTCAGTGAACGATAGTGTCAGTGTAAATATGTCAGTGATTTGTCAGTGTCAGTGAGTGATTGTGTCAATGTGAACATGTCAGTGAGTGTGTCAGTGTAAATATGTCAGTGATTTGTCAGTGTGTGTCAGTGTGTGATTGTGTCAGTGTGTGTCAGTGTGTGATTGTGTCAGTGTGAATGTGTGAGTGTGAATGTGTCAGTGAGTGATTGTAAGTGTGAATGTGTCAGTGTGAATGTGTCAGTGAATGATAGTGTCAGTGTAAATATGTCAGTGATTTGTCAGTGTGAATGTGTAAGTGCAAATATGTCAGTGATTTGTCACTGTGTGTCAGTGTGTGATTGTTTCAGTGATTGTGTCAGTGAGTGATTGTGTAAGTGTAAATATGTCAGTGATTTGTCAGTGTCAGTACATGATTGTGTCAGTGTGAATGTGTCAGTGTAAATATGACAGTGATTTGTCACTGTGTGTCAGTGAGTGATTCTGTCAGTGTGAACATGTCAGTGAGTGTGTCAGTGTAAATATGTCAGTGATTTGTCAGTGTGTGTCAGAGTGTTATTGTGTCAGTGTGTGTCAGTGTGTGATTGTGTCAGTGTGAATGTGTGAGTGATTGTGTCAGTGTGAATGTGTGAGTGATTGTGTCAGTGTAAATATGTCAGTGATTTGTCAGTGTGTGTCAGTGAGTGGTTGTGTCAGTGTGAATGTGTCAGTGTGAATGTGTAAGTGTAAATATGTCAGTGCTTTGTCACTGTGTGTCAGTGTGTGATTGTGTCAGTGATTTGTCAGTGAGTGATTGTGTCAGTGTAAATATGTCAGTGATTTGTCAGTGTGTGTCAGTGAATGATTTGTCAGTGTGAATGTGTCAGTGTGAGTGTTTGTGACAGTGAGAATGTGTCAGTGAGTGATTGTGTCAGTGTAAATATGTCAGGTGATTTGTCAGTGTGTGTCAGTGAGTGATGTGTCAGTGTGAATATGTCAGTGATTTGTCAGTGAGTGTTTGTGACAGTGTGAATGTGTCAGTGTGAATGTCAGTGTGAATGTGTCAGTGAATAATAGTGTCAGTGTAAATATGCCAGTGATTTGTCACTTTGTGTCAGTGAGTGATTGTGTCAGTGTGAATATGTCAGTGAGTGATTGTGTCAGTGTAAATATGACAGTGAGTGATTGTGTAAGTGGGAATGTGTTAGTGAGTGTTTGTGTCAGTGTGAATATGTCAGTGAGTGATTGTGTCAGTGTAAATATGTCAGTGATTTGTCACTTTGTGTCAGTACGTGATTGTGTCAGTGTGATTGTGTCAGTGAGTGATTGTGTCAGTGTGTGAATGTGTCAGTGTGAACGTGTCAGTGAATGATTGTGACAGTGTGAATGTGTCAGTGTGAATGTGTCAGTGAATGATTGTGTCAGTGTGAATATGTCAATGTGAACTTGTCAGTGTGAACGTGTCAGTGAGTGATTGTGACTGCGTGAATGTGTCAGTGTGAACGTGTCAGTGTGAATGTGTCAGTGAGTGATTGTGACAGCATGATTGTGTCAGTGTGATTGTGTCAGTGAATGATTGTGTCAGTGTGAATGTGTCAGTGTGTGTCAGTGAGTGAATGTGTCAGTGTGAATGTGTCAGTGTGAATGTGTCAGTGTGAATGTGTCAGTGTGAATGTGTCAGTGAATGATAGTGTCAGTGTGAATGTGTCAGTGTGTGTCAGTGAGTGATTGTGACAGTGTGAATATGTCAGTGATTTCTCACTTTGTGTCAGTGAGTGATTGTGTCAGTGTGAATGTGTCAGTGAATGATTGTGTCAGTGTGTGTCAGTGAGTGATTGAGACAGTGTGTGTCAGTGTGTGATTGTGTCAGTGTGAATGTGTGAGTGTGAATGTGTCAGTGAGTGATTGTAAGTGTGAATGTGTCAGTGTGAATGTGTCAGTGAGTGATTGTGACAGCTTGAATGTGCCAGTGAGTGATTGTGACAGCGTGAATGTGTCAGTGAATGATTGTGTCAGTGTGAATGTGTCAGTGTGTGTCAGTGAATGATTGTGTCAGTGTGAATATGTCAATGTGAACTTGTCAGTGTGAACGTGTCAGTGAATGATTGTGACAGTGTGAATGTGTCAGTGTGAATGTGTCAGTGAGTGATTGTGACAGCGTGAATGTGTCAGTGAGTGATTGTGTCAGTGTGAATGTGTCAGTGTGAACGTGTCAGTGAATGATTGTGACAGTGTGAATGTGTCAGTGTGAATGTGTCAGTGTAAATATGTCAGTGATTTGTCAGTGTATGTCAGTGAATGATTGTGACTGCGTGAATGTGTCAGTGTGAATGTGTCAGTGAGTGATTGTGACAGAGTGAATGTGTCAGTAATTTGTCAGTGAGAATGTGTAAGTGTAAATATGTCAGTGATTTGTCACTGTGTGTCAGTGTGTGATTGTGACAGTGTGAATATGTCAGTGATTTGTCAGTGTCAGTACGTGTTGTGTCAGTGTGAATGTGTCAGTGTAAATATGTCAGTGATTTGTCAGTGAGTGATTGTGACAGTGTGCACATGTCAGTGAGTGAATGTGTAAGTGTAAATATGACAGTGATTTGTCAGTGTGAATGTGTAAGTGTAAATATGTCAGTGATTTGTCACTGTGTGTGATTGTGTCAGTGATTTGTCAGTGAGTGATTGTGTCAGTGTAAATATGTCAGTGATTTGTCAGTGTGTGTCAGTGAGTGATTTGTCAGTGTGAATATGTCAGGTGATTTGTCAGTGTGTGTCAGTGAGTGATTTGTCAGTGTGAATATGTCAATGATTTGTCAGTGAGTGTTTGTGACAGTGTGAATGTGTCAGTGAGTGTTTGTGACAGTGTGAATGTGTCAGTGAGTGATTGTGTCAGTGTGAATGTGTCAGTGAATGATAGTGTCAGTGATTTGTCATTGTCAGTGAGTGATTGTAAGTGTGAATGTGGCAGTGTGAATGTGTCAGTGAATGATAGTGTCAGTGTAAATATGTCAGTGATTTGTCAGTGTCAGTACGTGATTGTGTCAGTGTGAATGTGTCAGTGATTTGTCAGTGTGTGTCAGTGAGTGATTGTGACAGTGTAAATATGTCAGTGATTTGTCAGTGTGTGATTGTGTCAGTGATTTGTCAGTGAGTGATTGTGTCAGTGTGAATGTGTCAGTGAATGACAGTGTCAGTGTAAATATGTCAGTGATTTGTCAGTGTCAGTACGTGATTGTGTCAGCGTGAATGTGTCAGTGAGTGATTGTGTCAGTGTGAATGTGTCAGTGTGAATGTGTCAGTGTAAATATGTCAGTGATATGTCAGTGTGTGTCAGTGAGTGATTGTGACAGTGTGAATGTGTCAGTGATTTGTCAGTGTGTGATTGTGTCAGTGATTTGTCAGTGAGTAATTGTGTCAGTGTGAATGTGTGAGTGATTGTGTCAGTGTAAATATGTCAGTGATTTGTCAGTGTCAGTACGTGATTGTGAAAGTGTGAGTGTGTCAGTGAGTGATTGTGTCAGTGTGAATGTGTCAGTGTGAACGTGTCAGTGTGAATGTGTCAGTGTGAATATGTCAGTGATTTGTCACTGTGTGTCAGTGTGTGATTGTGTCAGTGATTTGTCAGTGAGTGATTGTGTCAGTGTAAATATGTCAGTGATTTGTCAGTGTCAGTACGTGATTGTGTCAGTGTGAGTGTGTCAGTGAGTGATTGTGTCAGTGTGAATGTGTCAGTGTGAATGTGTCAGTGTGAATGTGTAAGTGCAAATATGTCAGTGATTTGTCACTGTGTGTCAGTGTGTGATTTGTCAGTGAGTGATTGTGTAAGTGTAAATATGTCAGTGTTTTGTCCGTGTGTGTCAGTGAGTAATTTGTCAGTGTGAATTTGTCAGTGATTTGTCAGTGAGTGTTTGTGACAGTGTGAATGTGTCAGTGAGTGTTTGTGACAGTGTGAATGTGTCAGTGAGTGATTGTAAGTGTGAATGTGTCAGTGTGAATGTGTCAGTGAATGATTGTAAGTGTGAATGTGTCAGTGTGAATGTGTCAGTGAATGATAGTGTCAGTGATTTGTCATTGTCAGTGAGTGATTGTAAGTGTGAATGTGGCAGTGTGAATGTGTCAGTGAATGATAGTGTCAGTGATTTGTCATTGTCAGTGAGTGATTGTAAGTGTGAATGTGGCAGTGTGAATGTGTCAATGAATGATAGAGTCAGTGTAAATATGTCAGTGATTTGTCAGTGTCAGTACGTGATTGTGACAGTGTGAATGTGTCAGTGAGTGATAGTGTCAGTGTAAATATGTCAGTGATTTGTCAGTGTCAGTACGTGATTGTGTCAGTGTGAATGTGTCAGTGAGTGATTGTGTCAGTGTGAACATGTCAGTGAGTGTGTCAGTGTAAATATGTCTGTGATTTGTCAGTGTCAGTGAGTGATTGTGTCAGTGTGAATATATCAGTGATTTGTCAGTGAGTGTCTGTGACAGTGTGAATGTGTCAGTGAGTGATTGTGTCAGTGTGAATGTGTCAGTGAATGATAGTGTCAGTGTAAATATGTCAGTGATTTGTCAGTGTCAGTACGTGATTGTGTCAGCGTGAATGTGTCAGTGAATGATAGTGTCAGTGTAAACATGTCAGTGATTTGTCAGTGTGTGTCAGTGAGTGATTGTGACAGTGTAAATATGTCAGTGATTCGTCAGTGTGTGATTGTGTCAGTGATTTGTCAGTGAGTGATTGTGTCAGTGTGAATGTGTCAGTGAACGATAGTGTCAGTGTAAATATGTCAGTGATTTGTCAGTGTCAGTGAGTGATTGTGTCAATGTGAACATGTCAGTGAGTGTGTCAGTGTAAATATGTCAGTGATTTGTCAGTGTGTGTCAGTGTGTGATTGTGTCAGTGTGTGTCAGTGTGTGATTGTGTCAGTGTGAATGTGTGAGTGTGAATGTGTCAGTGAGTGATTGTAAGTGTGAATGTGTCAGTGTGAATGTGTCAGTGAATGATAGTGTCAGTGTAAATATGTCAGTGATTTGTCAGTGTGAATGTGTAAGTGCAAATATGTCAGTGATTTGTCACTGTGTGTCAGTGTGTGATTGTTTCAGTGATTGTGTCAGTGAGTGATTGTGTAAGTGTAAATATGTCAGTGATTTGTCAGTGTCAGTACATGATTGTGTCAGTGTGAATGTGTCAGTGTAAATATGACAGTGATTTGTCACTGTGTGTCAGTGAGTGATTCTGTCAGTGTGAACATGTCAGTGAGTGTGTCAGTGTAAATATGTCAGTGATTTGTCAGTGTGTGTCAGAGTGTTATTGTGTCAGTGTGTGTCAGTGTGTGATTGTGTCAGTGTGAATGTGTGAGTGATTGTGTCAGTGTGAATGTGTGAGTGATTGTGTCAGTGTAAATATGTCAGTGATTTGTCAGTGTGTGTCAGTGAGTGGTTGTGTCAGTGTGAATGTGTCAGTGTGAATGTGTAAGTGTAAATATGTCAGTGCTTTGTCACTGTGTGTCAGTGTGTGATTGTGTCAGTGATTTGTCAGTGAGTGATTGTGTCAGTGTAAATATGTCAGTGATTTGTCAGTGTGTGTCAGTGAATGATTTGTCAGTGTGAATGTGTCAGTGTGAGTGTTTGTGACAGTGAGAATGTGTCAGTGAGTGATTGTGTCAGTGTAAATATGTCAGGTGATTTGTCAGTGTGTGTCAGTGAGTGATGTGTCAGTGTGAATATGTCAGTGATTTGTCAGTGAGTGTTTGTGACAGTGTGAATGTGTCAGTGTGAATGTGTCAGTGAATAATAGTGTCAGTGTAAATATGTCAGTGATTTGTCACTGTGTGTCAGTGTGTGATTGTTTCAGTGATTGTGTCAGTGAGTGATTGTGTAAGTGTAAATATGTCAGTGATTTGTCAGTGTCAGTACATGATTGTGTCAGTGTGAATGTGTCAGTGTAAATATGACAGTGATTTGTCACTGTGTGTCAGTGAGTGATTCTGTCAGTGTGAACATGTCAGTGAGTGTGTCAGTGTAAATATGTCAGTGATTTGTCAGTGTGTGTCAGAGTGTTATTGTGTCAGTGTGTGTCAGTGTGTGATTGTGTCAGTGTGAATGTGTGAGTGATTGTGTCAGTGTGAATGTGTGAGTGATTGTGTCAGTGTAAATATGTCAGTGATTTGTCAGTGTGTGTCAGTGAGTGGTTGTGTCAGTGTGAATGTGTCAGTGTGAATGTGTAAGTGTAAATATGTCAGTGCTTTGTCACTGTGTGTCAGTGTGTGATTGTGTCAGTGATTTGTCAGTGAGTGATTGTGTCAGTGTAAATATGTCAGTGATTTGTCAGTGTGTGTCAGTGAATGATTTGTCAGTGTGAATGTGTCAGTGTGAGTGTTTGTGACAGTGAGAATGTGTCAGTGAGTGATTGTGTCAGTGTAAATATGTCAGGTGATTTGTCAGTGTGTGTCAGTGAGTGATGTGTCAGTGTGAATATGTCAGTGATTTGTCAGTGAGTGTTTGTGACAGTGTGAATGTGTCAGTGTGAATGTCAGTGTGAATGTGTCAGTGAATAATAGTGTCAGTGTAAATATGCCAGTGATTTGTCACTTTGTGTCAGTGAGTGATTGTGTCAGTGTGAATATGTCAGTGAGTGATTGTGTCAGTGTAAATATGACAGTGAGTGATTGTGTAAGTGGGAATGTGTTAGTGAGTGTTTGTGTCAGTGTGAATATGTCAGTGAGTGATTGTGTCAGTGTAAATATGTCAGTGATTTGTCACTTTGTGTCAGTACGTGATTGTGTCAGTGTGATTGTGTCAGTGAGTGATTGTGTCAGTGTGTGAATGTGTCAGTGTGAACGTGTCAGTGAATGATTGTGACAGTGTGAATGTGTCAGTGTGAATGTGTCAGTGAATGATTGTGTCAGTGTGAATATGTCAATGTGAACTTGTCAGTGTGAACGTGTCAGTGAGTGATTGTGACTGCGTGAATGTGTCAGTGTGAACGTGTCAGTGTGAATGTGTCAGTGAGTGATTGTGACAGCATGATTGTGTCAGTGTGATTGTGTCAGTGAATGATTGTGTCAGTGTGAATGTGTCAGTGTGTGTCAGTGAGTGAATGTGTCAGTGTGAATGTGTCAGTGTGAATGTGTCAGTGTGAATGTGTCAGTGTGAATGTGTCAGTGAATGATAGTGTCAGTGTGAATGTGTCAGTGTGTGTCAGTGAGTGATTGTGACAGTGTGAATATGTCAGTGATTTCTCACTTTGTGTCAGTGAGTGATTGTGTCAGTGTGAATGTGTCAGTGAATGATTGTGTCAGTGTGTGTCAGTGAGTGATTGAGACAGTGTGTGTCAGTGTGTGATTGTGTCAGTGTGAATGTGTGAGTGTGAATGTGTCAGTGAGTGATTGTAAGTGTGAATGTGTCAGTGTGAATGTGTCAGTGAATGATAGTGTCAGTGTAAATATGTCAGTGATTTGTCAGTGTGAATGTGTAAGTGCAAATATGTCAGTGATTTGTCACTGTGTGTCAGTGTGTGATTGTTTCAGTGATTGTGTCAGTGAGTGATTGTGTAAGTGTAAATATGTCAGTGATTTGTCAGTGTCAGTACATGATTGTGTCAGTGTGAATGTGTCAGTGTAAATATGACAGTGATTTGTCACTGTGTGTCAGTGAGTGATTCTGTCAGTGTGAACATGTCAGTGAGTGTGTCAGTGTAAATATGTCAGTGATTTGTCAGTGTGTGTCAGAGTGTTATTGTGTCAGTGTGTGTCAGTGTGTGATTGTGTCAGTGTGAATGTGTGAGTGATTGTGTCAGTGTGAATGTGTGAGTGATTGTGTCAGTGTAAATATGTCAGTGATTTGTCAGTGTGTGTCAGTGAGTGGTTGTGTCAGTGTGAATGTGTCAGTGTGAATGTGTAAGTGTAAATATGTCAGTGCTTTGTCACTGTGTGTCAGTGTGTGATTGTGTCAGTGATTTGTCAGTGAGTGATTGTGTCAGTGTAAATATGTAAGTGATTTGTCAGTGTGTGTCAATGAATGATTTGTCAGTGTGAATGTGTCAGTGTGAGTGTTTGTGACAGTGAGAATGTGTCAGTGAGTGATTGTGTCAGTGTAAATATGTCAGGTGATTTGTCAGTGTGTGTCAGTGAGTGATGTGTCAGTGTGAATATGTCAGTGATTTGTCAGTGAGTGTTTGTGACAGTGTGAATGTGTCAGTGTGAATGTCAGTGTGAATGTGTCAGTGAATAATAGTGTCAGTGTAAATATGCCAGTGATTTGTCACTTTGTGTCAGTGAGTGATTGTGTCAGTGTGAATATGTCAGTGAGTGATTGTGTCAGTGTAAATATGACAGTGAGTGATTGTGTAAGTGGGAATGTGTTAGTGAGTGTTTGTGTCAGTGTGAATATGTCAGTGAGTGATTGTGTCAGTGTAAATATGTCAGTGATTTGTCACTTTGTGTCAGTACGTGATTGTGTCAGTGTGATTGTGTCAGTGAGTGATTGTGTCAGTGTGTGAATGTGTCAGTGTGAACGTGTCAGTGAATGATTGTGACAGTGTGAATGTGTCAGTGTGAATGTGTCAGTGAATGATTGTGTCAGTGTGAATATGTCAATGTGAACTTGTCAGTGTGAACGTGTCAGTGAGTGATTGTGACTGCGTGAATGTGTCAGTGTGAACGTGTCAGTGTGAATGTGTCAGTGAGTGATTGTGACAGCATGATTGTGTCAGTGTGATTGTGTCAGTGAATGATTGTGTCAGTGTGAATGTGTCAGTGTGTGTCAGTGAGTGAATGTGTCAGTGTGAATGTGTCAGTGTGAATGTGTCAGTGTGAATGTGTCAGTGAATGATAGTGTCAGTGTGAATGTGTCAGTGTGTGTCAGTGAGTGATTGTGACAGTGTGAATATGTCAGTGATTTCTCACTTTGTGTCAGTGAGTGATTGTGTCAGTGTGAATGTGTCAGTGAATGATTGTGTCAGTGTGTGTCAGTGAGTGATTGAGACAGTGTGAATATGTCAGTGATTTGTCACTTTGTGTCAGTGAGTGATTGTGTCAGTGTGAATGTGTCAGTGAATGATAGTGTCAGTGTGAATGTGTCAGTGAGTGATTGTGTCAGTGTAAATATGTCTGTGATTTGTCACTTTGTGTCAGTACGTGATTGTGTCAGTGTGATTGTGTCAGTGAGTGATTGTGTCAGTGTGAACGTGTCAGTGTGAATGTGTCAGTGAATGATTGTGACAGTGTGAATGTGTCAGTGTGAATGTGTCAGTGAGTGATTGTGACAGCGTGAATGTGTCAGTGTGAATGTGTCAGTGAGTGATTGTGACAGCGTGAATGTGTCAGTGTGAATGTGTCAGTGTGAACGTGTCAGTGAGTGATTGTGACAGCGTGATTGTGTCAGTGTGATTGTGTCAGTGAGTGATTGTGTCAGTGATTGTGTCAGTGTAAATATGTCAGTGATTTGTCAGTGTGTGTCAGTGAGTGATTGTGTCAGTGTGAATGTGTCAGGGTAAATATGTCAGTGATTTGTCAGTGTCAGTGAATGATTGTGTCAGTGTGAGTGTGTCAGTGTGAATATGTCAGAGATTTGTCAGTACGTGATTAATTCAGTGTGAATGTGTCAGTGATTTGTCACTTTGTGTCAGTGAGTGATTGTGTCAGTGTGAATGTGTCAGTGAATTGTCACTTTGTGTCAGTGAGTGATTGTGTCAGTGTGAATGTGTCAGTGAATGATAGGGTCAGTGTGAATGTGTCAGTGAGTGATTGTGACAGTGTAAATATGTCAGTGAGTGATTGTGTCAGTGTGATTGTGTCAGTGAGTGATTGTGTCAGTGTGATTGTGTCAGTGAGTGATTGTGTAAGTGTAAATATGTCAGTGTAAATATGTCAGTGATTTGTCAGTGTCAGTGAGTGATTGTGTCAGTGTGATTGTGTCAGTGAGTGATTGTGTAAGTGTAAAAATGTCAGTGTTTTGTCAGTGAGTGATTGTGTCAGTGTGAATGTGTCAGTGAGTGATTGTGTCAGTGTAAATATGTCAGTGATTTATCACTGTGTGTCAGTGAGTGATTGTGTGTCAGTGTAAATATGTCAGTGATTTGTCAGTGTGTGTCAGTGAGTGATTGTGTCAGTGCAAATATGTCAGTGCAAATATGTCAGTGATTTGTCAGTGTGTGTCAGTGAGTGATTGTGTCAGTGTGAATGTGTCAGTGTGAATGTGTCAGTGTGAATGTGTCAGTGTGAATGTGTCAGTGTATGTGTCAGTGTGAATGTGTCAGTGTGAATGTGTCAGTGTGAATGTGTCAGTGATTTGTCATTGTCAGTGAGTGATTGTGTCAGTGTGAATGTGTCAGTGATTGTGTCAGTGTGTGTCAGTGAGTGATTGTGTCAGTGTGTGTCAGTGAGTGATTGTGTCAGTGTAAATATGTCAGTGTAAATATGTCAGTGATTTGTCAGTGTCAGTGAGTGATTGTGTCAGTGTGATTGTGTCAGTGAGTGATTGTGTAAGTGTAAAAATGTCAGTGTTTTGTCAGTGAGTGATTGTGTCAGTGTGAATGTGTCAGTGTGAATGTGCCAGTGAATGATTGTGACAGTGTGAATGTGTCAGTGTGAATGTGTCAGTGAGTGATTGTGACAGCTTGAATGTGCCAGTGAGTGATTGTGACAGCGTGAATGTGTCAGTGAATGATTGTGTCAGTGTGAATGTGTCAGTGTGTGTCAGTGAATGATTGTGTCAGTGTGAATATGTCAATGTGAACTTGTCAGTGTGAACGTGTCAGTGAATGATTGTGACAGTGTGAATGTGTCAGTGTGAATGTGTCAGTGAGTGATTGTGACAGCGTGAATGTGTCAGTGAGTGATTGTGTCAGTGTGAATGTGTCAGTGTGAACGTGTCAGTGAATGATTGTGACAGTGTGAATGTGTCAGTGTGAATGTGTCAGTGTAAATATGTCAGTGATTTGTCAGTGTATGTCAGTGAATGATTGTGACTGCGTGAATGTGTCAGTGTGAATGTGTCAGTGAGTGATTGTGACAGAGTGAATGTGTCAGTAATTTGTCAGTGAGAATGTGTAAGTGTAAATATGTCAGTGATTTGTCACTGTGTGTCAGTGTGTGATTGTGACAGTGTGAATATGTCAGTGATTTGTCAGTGTCAGTACGTGTTGTGTCAGTGTGAATGTGTCAGTGTAAATATGTCAGTGATTTGTCAGTGAGTGATTGTGACAGTGTGCACATGTCAGTGAGTGAATGTGTAAGTGTAAATATGACAGTGATTTGTCAGTGTGAATGTGTAAGTGTAAATATGTCAGTGATTTGTCACTGTGTGTGATTGTGTCAGTGATTTGTCAGTGAGTGATTGTGTCAGTGTAAATATGTCAGTGATTTGTCTGTGTGTCAGTGAGTGATTTGTCAGTGTGAATATGTCAGGTGATTTGTCAGTGTGTGTCAGTGAGTGATTTGTCAGTGTGAATATGTCAATGATTTGTCAGTGAGTGTTTGTGACAGTGTGAATGTGTCAGTGAGTGATTGTGTCAGTGTGAATGTGTCAGTGAATGATAGTGTCAGTGATTTGTCATTGTCAGTGAGTGATTGTAAGTGTGAATGTGGCAGTGTGAATGTGTCAGTGAATGATAGTGTCAGTGTAAATATGTCAGTGATTTGTCAGTGTCAGTACGTGATTGTGTCAGTGTGAATGTGTCAGTGATTTGTCAGTGTGTGTCAGTGAGTGATTGTGACAGTGTAAATATGTCAGTGATTTGTCAGTGTGTGATTGTGTCAGTGATTTGTCAGTGAGTGATTGTGTCAGTGTGAATGTGTCAGTGAATGACAGTGTCAGTGTAAATATGTCAGTGATTTGTCAGTGTCAGTACGTGATTGTGTCAGTGTGAATGTGTCAGTGAGTGATTGTGTCAGTGTGAATGTGTCAGTGTGAATGTGTCAGTGTAAATATGTCAGTGATATGTCAGTGTGTGTCAGTGAGTGATTGTGACAGTGTGAATGTGTCAGTGATTTGTCAGTGTGTGATTGTGTCAGTGATTTGTCAGTGAGTAATTGTGTCAGTGTGAATGTGTGAGTGATTGTGTCAGTGTAAATATGTCAGTGATTTGTCAGTGTCAGTACGTGATTGTGAAAGTGTGAGTGTGTCAGTGAGTGATTGTGTCAGTGTGAATGTGTCAGTGTGAACGTGTCAGTGTGAATGTGTCAGTGTGAATATGTCAGTGATTTGTCACTGTGTGTCAGTGTGTGATTGTGTCAGTGATTTGTCAGTGAGTGATTGTGTCAGTGTAAATATGTCAGTGATTTGTCAGTGTCAGTACGTGATTGTGTCAGTGTGAGTGTGTCAGTGAGTGATTGTGTCAGTGTGAATGTGTCAGTGTGAATGTGTCAGTGTGAATGTGTAAGTGCAAATATGTCAGTGATTTGTCACTGTGTGTCAGTGTGTGATTTGTCAGTGAGTGATTGTGTAAGTGTAAATATGTCAGTGTTTTGTCCGTGTGTGTCAGTGAGTAATTTGTCAGTGTGAATTTGTCAGTGATTTGTCAGTGAGTGTTTGTGACAGTGTGAATGTGTCAGTGAGTGTTTGTGACAGTGTGAATGTGTCAGTGAGTGATTGTAAGTGTGAATGTGTCAGTGTGAATGTGTCAGTGAATGATTGTAAGTGTGAATGTGTCAGTGTGAATGTGTCAGTGAATGATAGTGTCAGTGATTTGTCATTGTCAGTGAGTGATTGTAAGTGTGAATGTGGCAGTGTGAATGTGTCAGTGAATGATAGTGTCAGTGATTTGTCATTGTCAGTGAGTGATTGTAAGTGTGAATGTGGCAGTGTGAATGTGTCAATGAATGATAGAGTCAGTGTAAATATGTCAGTGATTTGTCAGTGTCAGTACGTGATTGTGACAGTGTGAATGTGTCAGTGAGTGATAGTGTCAGTGTAAATATGTCAGTGATTTGTCAGTGTCAGTACGTGATTGTGTCAGTGTGAATGTGTCAGTGAGTGATTGTGTCAGTGTGAACATGTCAGTGAGTGTGTCAGTGTAAATATGTCTGTGATTTGTCAGTGTCAGTGAGTGATTGTGTCAGTGTGAATATATCAGTGATTTGTCAGTGAGTGTCTGTGACAGTGTGAATGTGTCAGTGAGTGATTGTGTCAGTGTGAATGTGTCAGTGAATGATAGTGTCAGTGTAAATATGTCAGTGATTTGTCAGTGTCAGTACGTGATTGTGTCAGCGTGAATGTGTCAGTGAGTGATAGTGTCAGTGTAAATATGTCAGTGATTTGTCAGTGTCAGTACGTGATTGTGATAGTGTGAATGTGTCAGTGTGAATGTGTCAGTGAATGATAGTGTCAGTGATTTGTCATTGTCAGTGAGTGATTGTAAGTGTGAATGTGGCAGTGTGAATGTGTCAGTGAATGATAGTGTCAGTGTAAACATGTCAGTGATTTGTCAGTGTGTGTCAGTGAGTGATTGTGACAGTGTAAATATGTCAGTGATTCGTCAGTGTGTGATTGTGTCAGTGATTTGTCAGTGAGTGATTGTGTCAGTGTGAATGTGTCAGTGAACGATAGTGTCAGTGTAAATATGTCAGTGATTTGTCAGTGTCAGTGAGTGATTGTGTCAATGTGAACATGTCAGTGAGTGTGTCAGTGTAAATATGTCAGTGATTTGTCAGTGTGTGTCAGTGTGTGATTGTGTCAGTGTGTGTCAGTGTGTGATTGTGTCAGTGTGAATGTGTGAGTGTGAATGTGTCAGTGAGTGATTGTAAGTGTGAATGTGTCAGTGTGAATGTGTCAGTGAATGATAGTGTCAGTGTAAATATGTCAGTGATTTGTCAGTGTGAATGTGTAAGTGCAAATATGTCAGTGATTTGTCACTGTGTGTCAGTGTGTGATTGTTTCAGTGATTGTGTCAGTGAGTGATTGTGTAAGTGTAAATATGTCAGTGATTTGTCAGTGTCAGTACATGATTGTGTCAGTGTGAATGTGTCAGTGTAAATATGACAGTGATTTGTCACTGTGTGTCAGTGAGTGATTCTGTCAGTGTGAACATGTCAGTGAGTGTGTCAGTGTAAATATGTCAGTGATTTGTCAGTGTGTGTCAGAGTGTTATTGTGTCAGTGTGTGTCAGTGTGTGATTGTGTCAGTGTGAATGTGTGAGTGATTGTGTCAGTGTGAATGTGTGAGTGATTGTGTCAGTGTAAATATGTCAGTGATTTGTCAGTGTGTGTCAGTGAGTGGTTGTGTCAGTGTGAATGTGTCAGTGTGAATGTGTAAGTGTAAATATGTCAGTGCTTTGTCACTGTGTGTCAGTGTGTGATTGTGTCAGTGATTTGTCAGTGAGTGATTGTGTCAGTGTAAATATGTCAGTGTTTGTCAGTGTGTGTCAGTGAATGATTTGTCAGTGTGAATGTGTCAGTGTGAGTGTTTGTGACAGTGAGAATGTGTCAGTGAGTGATTGTGTCAGTGTAAATATGTCAGGTGATTTGTCAGTGTGTGTCAGTGAGTGATGTGTCAGTGTGAATATGTCAGTGATTTGTCAGTGAGTGTTTGTGACAGTGTGAATGTGTCAGTGAGTGATTGTAAGTGTGAATGTGTCAGTGTGAATGTGTCAGTGAATGATAGTGTCAGTGATTTGTCATTGTCAGTGAGTGATTGTAAGTGTGAATGTGGCAGTGTGAATGTGTCAGTGAATGATAGTGTCAGTGTAAATATGTCAGTGATTTGTCAGTGTCAGTACGTGATTGTGTCAGTGTGAATGTGTCAGTGAGTGATTGTGTCAGTGTGAATGTGTCAGTGAGTGATTGTGTCAGTGTGAACATGTCAGTGAGTGTGTCAGTGTAAATATGTCAGTGATTTGTCAGTGTCAGTGAGTGATTGTGTCAGTGTGAATATATCAGTGATTTGTCAGTGAGTGTTTGTGAAAGTGTGAATGTGTCAGTGAGTGATTGTGTCAGTGTGCACGTCAGTGAATGATTGTGTCAGTGAGCGTGTCAGTGATTTGTCAGTGTAAATATGTCAGTGATTTGTCAGTGTGAATGTGTAAGTGCAAGTATGTCAGTGATTTGTCACTGTGTGTCAGTGTGTGATTGTGTCAGTGATTGTGTCAGTGAGTGATTGTGTAAGTGTAAATATGTCAGTGATTTGTCAGTGTCAGTACATGATTGTGTCAGTGTGAATGTGTCAGTGGAAATATGTCAGTGATTTGTCACTGTGTGTCAGTGAGTGGTGTCAGTGTGCATGTCAGTGAATGATTGTGGCAGTGAGCGTGTCAGTGATTTGTCAGTGTAAATATGTCAGTGATTTGTCAGTGTGAATGTATAAGTGCAAATATGTCAGTGATTTGTCACTGTGTGTTAGTGTGTGATTGTGTCAGTGATTTGTCAGTGAGTGATTGTGGAAGTGTAAATATGTCAGTGATTTGTCAGTGTCAGTACGTGATTGTGTCAGTGTGAATGTGTCAGTGAGTGATTGTGTCAGTGTAAATATGACAGTGATTTATCAGTGTGTGTGTAAGTGTAAATATGTCAGTGATTTGTCACTGTGTGTCAGTGAGTGATTGTGTTAGTGATTTGTCAGTAAGTGATTGTGTCAGTGTAAATATGTCAGGTGATTTGTCAGTGTGTGTCAGTGAGTGATTGTGTCAGTGTGAATATATCAGTGATTTGTCAGTGAGTGTTTGTGACAGTGTGAATGTGTCAGTGAGTGATTGTGTCAGTGTGAATGTGTCAGTGAATGATAGTGTCAGTGTAAATATGTCAGTGATTTGTCAATGTCAGTACGTGATTGTGACAGTGTGAATGTGTCAGTGAGTGATCGTGTCAGTGAGTGATCGTGTCAGTGTGAATGTGTAAGTGTGAATGTGTCAGTGTGAATGTGTCAGTGTGAATGTGTCAGTGTGAATGTGTCAGTGTGAATGTGTCAGTGAATGATAGTGTCAGTGTAAATATGTCAGTGATTTGTCAGTGTGTGATTGTGTCAGTGATTTGTCAGTGAGTGTTTGTGACAGTGTGAATGTGTCAGTGTGAGTGTTTGTGACAGTGTGAATGTGTCAGTGAGTGATTGTGTCAGTGTGAATGTGTCAGTGTGAATGTGTCAGTGAATGATAGTGTCAGTGATTTGTCATTGTCAGTGAGTGATTGTAAGTGTGAATGTGGCAGTGTGAATGTGTCAGTGAATGATAGTGTCAGTGTAAATATGCCAGTGATTTGTCAGTGTGTGTCAGTGTGTGACTGTGTCAGTGATTTGTCATTGAGTGATTGTGTCAGTGTGAATGTGTCAGTGTGAATGTGTCAGTGAATGATAGTGTCAGTGTAAATATGTCAGTGATTTGTCAGTGTCAGTGAGTGATTGTGTCAGTGCAAACATGTCAGTGTGTCAGTGTGAATATGTCAGTGATCTGTCAGTGTGTGTCAGTGTGTGATTGTGTCAGTGTGAATGTGTGAGTGATTGTGTCAGTTTGAATGTGTGAGTGATTGTGTCAGTGTAAATATGTCAGTGATTTGTCAGTGAGTGTTTGTGACAGTGTGAATGTGTCAGTGAGTGATTGTGTCAGTGTGAATGTGTCAGTGAATGATAGTGTCAGTGTAAATATGTCAGTGATTTGTCAGTGTGAATGTGTAAGTGCAAATATGTCAGTGATTTGTCACTGTGTGTCAGTGTGTGATTGTGTCAGTGATTGTGTCAGTGAGTGATTGTGTAAGTGTAAATATGTCAGTGATTTGTCAGTGTCGGTACATGATTGTGTCAGTGTGAATGTGTCAGTGTAAATATGACAGTGATTTGTCACTGTGTGTCAGTGAGTGATTCTGTCAGTGTGAACATGTCAGTGAGTGTGTCAGTGTAAATATGTCAGTGATTTGTCAGTGTCAGTACGTGATTGTGTCAGTGTGAATGTGTCAGTGAGTGATTGTGTCAGTGTGAATGTGTCAGTGAGTGATTGTGTCAGTGTGAACATGTCAGTGAGTGTGTCAGTGTAAATATGTCAGTGATTTGTCAGTGTCAGTGAGTGATTGTGTCAGTGTGAATATATCAGTGATTTGTCAGTGAGTGTTTGTGACAGTGTGAATGTGTCAGTGAGTGATTGTGTCAGTGTGAATGTGTCAGTGAATGATAGTGTCAGTGTAAATATGTCAGTGATTTGTCAGTGTGAATGTGTAAGTGCAAATATGTCAGTGATTTGTCACTGTGTGTCAGTGTGTGATTGTGTCAGTGATTGTGTCAGTGAGTGATTGTGTAAGTGTAAATATGTCAGTGATTTGTCAGTGTCAGTACATGATTGTGTCAGTGTGAATGTGTCAGTGTAAATATGACAGTGATTTGTCAGTGTGTGTCAGAGTGTTATTGTGTCAGTGTGTGATTGTGTGAATGTGTGAGTGATTGTGTCAGTGTGAATGTGTGAGTGATTGTGTCAGTGTAAATATGTCAGTGATTTGTCAGTGTGTGTCAGTGAGTGGTTGTGTCAGTGTGAATGTGTCAGTGTGAATGTGTCAGTGTGTATGTGTCAGTGTGAATGTGTCAGTGTGAATATGTCAGTGATTTGTCACTGTGTGTCAGTGTGTGATTATGTCAGTGATTTGTCAGTGAGTGATTGTGTCAGTGTAAATATTTCAATGATTTGTCAGTGTGTGTCAGTGAGTGATTTGTCAGTGTGAGTGTTTGTGACAGTGTGAATGTGTCAGTGAGTGATTGTGTCAGTGTAAATATGTCAGGTGATTTGTCATTGTGTGTCAGTGAGTGATGTGTCAGTGTGAATATGTCATTGATTTGTCAGTGAGTGTTTGTGACAGTGTGAATGTGTCAGTGAGTGATTGTAAGTGTGAATGTGTCAGTGTGAATGTGTCAGTGAATGATAGTATCAGTGATTTGTCATTGTCAGTGAGTGATTGTAAGTGTGAATGTGGCAGTGTGAATGTGTCAGTGAATGATAGTGTCAGTGTAAATATGTCAGTGATTTGTCAGTGTCAGTAAGTGATTGTGTCAGTGTGAATGTGTCAGTGAGTGATAGTGTCAGTGTAAATATGTCAGTGATTTGTCAGTGTCAGTACGTGATTGTGACAGTGTGAATGTGTCAGTGAGTGAATGTGTCAGTGTGAATGTGTCAGTGATTTGTCAGTGAGTGATTGTGTCAGTGTAAATATGTCAGTGATTTGTCAGTGAGTGTTTGTGACAGTGTGAATGTGTCAGTGAGTGATTGTGTCAGTGTGAATGTGTCAGTGTGAATGTGTCAGTGAATGATAGTGTCAGTGATTTGTCATTGTCAGTGAGTGATTGTAAGTGTGAATGTGGCAGTGTGAATGTGTCAGTGAAAGATAGTGTCAGTGTAAATACGTCAGTGATTTGTCAGTGTGTGTCAGTGTGTGATTGTGTCAGTGATTTGTCAGTGAGTGATTGTGTCAGTGTGAATGTGTCAGTGTGAATGTGTCAGTGAATGAAAGTGTCAGTGTAAATATGTCAGTGATTTGTCAGTGAGTGATTGTGTCAGTGTGAACATGTCAGTGAGTGTGTCAGTGTGAATATGTCAGTGATTTGTCAGTGTGTGTCAGTGTGTGATTGTGTCAGTGTGAATGTGTGAGTGATTGTGTTAGTGTGAATATGTCAGTGATTTGTCAGTGTGTATCAGTGAGTGATTGTGTCAGTGTGAATGTGTCAGTGTAAATATGTGAGTGATTTGTCAGTGTGAATGTGTAAGTGTAAATATGTCAGTGATATGTCACTGTGTGTCAGTGTGTGATTGTGTCAGTGATTTGTCAGTGAGTGATTGTGTCAGTGTAAATATGTCAGTGATTTGTCAGTGTGTGTCAGTGAGTGATTTGTCAGTGTGAATATGTCAGTGATTTGTCAGTGAGTGTTTGTGACAGTGTGAATGTGTCAGTGTGAGTGTTTGTGACAGTGTGAATGTGTCAGTGAGTGATTGTGTCAGTGTGAATGTGTCAGTGTGAATGTGTCAGTGTGAATGTGTCAGTGAATGATAGTGTCAGTGATTTGTCATTATCAGTGAGTGATTGTAAGTGTGAACGTGACAGTGTGAATGTGTCAGTGTAAATATGTCAGTGATTTGTCACTGTGTATCAGTGTGTGATTGTGTCAGTGATTTGTCAGTGAGTGATTGTGTCAGTGTAAATATGTCAGTGATTTGTCAGTGTCAGTGAGTGATTGTGTCAGTGTGAACATGTCAGTAACTGTGTCAGTGTGAATATGTCAGTGATTTGTCAGTGTGTGTCAGTGTGTGATTGTGTCAGTGTGAATGTGTGAGTGATTGTGTCAGTGTGAATGTATGAGTGATTGTGTCAGTGTGAATGTGTGAGTGATTGTGTCAGTGTAAATATGTCAGTGATTTGTCTGTGTGTCTGTGTGTGATTGTGTCAGTGTGAATATGTCAGTGATTTGTCAGTGTGTGTCAGCGTGTGATTGTGTCATTGTGAATGTGTGAGTGATTGTGTCAGTGTGAATGTGTGAGTGATTGTGTCAGTGTAAATATGTCAGTGATTTGTCAGTGTGTGATTGTGTCAGTGATTTGTCAGTGAGTGATTGTGTCAGTGTGAATGTGTGAGTGATTGTGTCAGTGTAAATATGTCAGTGATTTGTCAGTGTGTGTCAGTGAGTGATTGTGTCAGTGTGAATGTGTCAGTGTGAATGTGTCAGTGTGAATGTGTCAGTGTAAATATGTGAGTGATTTGTCAGTGTGAATGTGTAAGTGTAAATATGTCAGTGATTTGTCACTGTGTGTCAGTGTGTGATTGTGTCAGTGATTTGTCAGTGAGTGATTGTGTCAGTGTAAATATGTCAGTGATTTGTCAGTGTGTGTCAGTGAGTGATTGTGTCAGTGTGCACGTCAGTGAATGATTGTGTCAGTGAGCGTGTCAGTGATTTGTCAGTGTAAATATGTCAGTGACTTGTCAGTGTGAATGTGTAAGGGCAAATATGTCAGTGATTTGTCACTGTGTGTCAGTGTGTGATTGTGTCAGTGATTGTGTCAGTGAGTGATTGTGTAAGTGTAAATATGTCAGTGATTTGTCAGTGTCAGTACATGATTGTGTCAGTGTGAATGTGTCAGTGGAAATATGTCAGTGATTTGTCACTGTGTGTCAGTGAGTGGTGTCAGTGTGCATGTCAGTGAATGATTGTGGCAGTGAGCGTGTCAGTGATTTGTCAGTGTAAATATGTCAGTGATTTGTCAGTGTGAATGTGTAAGTGCAAATATGTCAGTGATTTGTCACTGTGTGTTAGTGTGTGATTGTGTCAGTGATTTGTCAGTGAGTGATTGTGGAAGTGTAAATATGTCAGTGATTTGTCAGTGTCAGTACGTGATTGTGTCAGTGTGAATGTGTCAGTGAGTGATTGTGTCAGTGTAAATATGACAGTGATTTGTCACTGTGTGTCAGTGAGTGATTGTGTTAGTGATTTGTCAGTAAGTGATTGTGTCAGTGTAAATATGTCAGGTGATTTGTCAGTGTGTGTCAGTGAGTGATTGTGTCAGTGTGAATATGTCAGTGATTTGTCAGTGAGTGATTGTGTCAGTGTGAATGTGTCAGTGTGAATGTGTCAGTGAATGATAGTGTCAGTGATTTGTCATTGTCAGTGAGTGATTGTAAGTGTGAATGTGGCAGTGTGAATGTGTCACTGAGTGATTGTGTCAGTGTAAATATATCAGTGATTTGTCAGTGAGTGTTTGTGACAGTGTGAATGTGTCAGTGAGTGATTGTGTCAGTGTGAATGTGTCAGTGAGTGATAGTGTCAGTGTAAATATGTCAGTGATTTGTCAGTGTCAGTGCGTGATTGTGAGTGTGAATGTGTCAGTGAGTGTGTCAGTGTAAATATGTCAGTGATTTGTCACTGTGTGTCAGTGAGTGATTGTGTTAGTGATTTGTCAGTAAGTGATTGTGTCAGTGTAAATATGTCAGGTGATTTGTCAGTGTGTGTCAGTGAGTGATTGTGTCAGTGTGAATATATCAGTGATTTGTCAGTGAGTGATTGTGTCAGTGTGAATGTGTCAGTGTGAATGTGTCAGTGAATGATAGTGTCAGTGATTTGTCATTGTCAGTGAGTGATTGTAAGTGTGAATGTGGCAGTGTGAATGTGTCACTGAGTGATTGTGTCAGTGTAAATATATCAGTGATTTGTCAGTGAGTGTTTGTGACAGTGTGAATGTGTCAGTGAGTGATTGTGTCAGTGTGAATGTGTCAGTGAGTGATAGTGTCAGTGTAAATATGTCAGTGATTTGTCAGTGTCAGTGCGTGATTGTGAGTGTGAATGTGTCAGTGAGTGTGTCAGTGTAAATATGTCAGTGATTTGTCACTGTGTGTCAGTGAGTGATTGTGACAGTGTGAATGTCAGTGATTTGTCAGTGTGTGTCAGTGAGTGATTGTGACAGTGTGAATATGTCAGTGATTTGTCAGTGTGTGTCAGTGAGTGATTGTGACAGAGTAAATATGTCAGTGATTTGTCAGTGTATGTCAGTGAGTGATTGTGACAGTGTGAGTGTCAGTGAGTGATTGAGTCAGTGTGAATGTGTCAGTGAATGATGTTTTCAGTGTGAATGTGTCAATGAATGTGTCAGTCTGAATGTGTCAGTGAGTGATTGTGTCAGTGTAAATATGTCAGTGATTTGTCAGTGTCAGTACGTGATTGTGTCAGTGTGAATGTGTCAGTGAATGATATTTCCAGTGTGAATGTGTCAATGAATGTGTCAGTCTGAATGTGTCAGTGAGTGATTGTGTCAGTGTGAATATATCAGTGATTTGTCAGTGAGTGATTGTGTCAGTGTGAATGTGTCAGTGTGAATGTGTCAGTGAATGATAGTGTCAGTGATTTGTCATTGTCAGTGAGTGATTGTAAGTGTGAATGTGGCAGTGTGAATGTGTCACTGAGTGATTGTGTCAGTGTAAATATATCAGTGATTTGTCAGTGAGTGTTTGTGACAGTGTGAATGTGTCAGTGAGTGATAGTGTCAGTGTAAATATGTCAGTGATTTGTCAGTGTCAGTGCGTGATTGTGAGTGTGAATGTGTCAGTGAGTGTGTCAGTGTGAATATGTCAGTGATTTGTCACTGTGTGTCAGTGAGTGATTGTGACAGTGTGAATGTCAGTGATTTGTCAGTGTGTGTCAGTGAGTGATTGTGACAGTGTGAATATGTCAGTGATTTGTCAGTGTGTGTCAGTGAGTGATTGTGACAGAGTAAATATGTCAGTGATTTGTCAGTGTATGTCAGTGAGTGATTGTGACAGTGTGAGTGTCAGTGAGTGATTGAGTCAGTGTGAATGTGTCAGTGAATGATGTTTTCAGTGTGAATGTGTCAATGAATGTGTCAGTCTGAATGTGTCAGTGAGTGATTGTGTCAGTGTAAATATGTCAGTGATTTGTCAGTGTGTGTCAGTGAGTGATTGTGTCAGTGTGCACGTCAGTGAATGATTGTGTCAGTGAGCGTGTCAGTGATTTGTCAGTGTAAATATGTCAGTGATTTGTCAGTGTGAATGTGTAAGTGCAAATATGTCAGTGATTTGTCACTGTGTGTCAGTGTGTGATTGTGTCAGTGATTGTGTCAGTGAGTGATTGTGTAAGTGTAAATATGTCAGTGATTTGTCAGTGTCAGTACATGATTGTGTCAGTGTGAATGTGTCAGTGGAAATATGTCAGTGATTTGTCACTGTGTGTCAGTGAGTGGTGTCAGTGTGCATGTCAGTGAATGATTGTGGCAGTGAGCGTGTCAGTGATTTGTCAGTGTAAATATGTCAGTGATTTGTCAGTGTGAATGTATAAGTGCAAATATGTCAGTGATTTGTCACTGTGTGTTAGTGTGTGATTGTGTCAGTGATTTGTCAGTGAGTGATTGTGGAAGTGTAAATATGTCAGTGATTTGTCAGTGTCAGTACGTGATTGTGTCAGTGTGAATGTGTCAGTGAGTGATTGTGTCAGTGTAAATATGACAGTGATTTATCAGTGTGTGTGTAAGTGTAAATATGTCAGTGATTTGTCACTGTGTGTCAGTGAGTGATTGTGTTAGTGATTTGTCAGTAAGTGATTGTGTCAGTGTAAATATGTCAGGTGATTTGTCAGTGTGTGTCAGTGAGTGATTGTGTCAGTGTGAATATATCAGTGACTTGTCAGTGAGTGTTTGTGACAGTGTGAATGTGTCAGTGAGTGATTGTGTCAGTGTGAATGTGTCAGTGAATGATAGTGTCAGTGTAAATATGTCAGTGATTTGTCAATGTCAGTACGTGATTGTGACAGTGTGAATGTGTCAGTGAGTGATCGTGTCAGTGAGTGATCGTGTCAGTGAGTGATCGTGTCAGTGTGAATGTGTAAGTGTGAATGTGTCAGTGTGAATGTGTCAGTGTGAATGTGTCAGTGTGAATGTGTCAGTGAATGATAGTGTCAGTGTAAATATGTCAGTGATTTGTCAGTGTGTGATTGTGTCAGTGATTTGTCAGTGAGTGATTGTGTCAGTGTACATATGTCAGGTGATTTGTCAGTGTGTGTCAGTGAGTGATTTGTCAGTGTGAATATGTCAGTGATTTGTTAGTGAGTGTTTGTGACAGTGTGAATGTGTCAGTGAGTGATTGTGTCAGTGTGAATGTGTCAGTGAATGATAGTGTCAGTGTAAATATGTCAGTGATTTGTCAATGTCAGTACGTGATTGTGACAGTGTGAATGTGTCAGTGAGTGATCGTGTCAGTGTGAATGTGTCAGTGTGAATGTGTAAGTGTGAATGTGTAAGTGTGAATGTGTCAGTGTGAATGTGTCAGTGAATGATAGTGTCAGTGTAAATATGTCAGTGATTTGTCAGTGTGTGTCAGTGTGTGATTGTGTCAGTGATTTGTCAGTGAGTGATTGTGTCAGTGTGAATGTGTCAGTGAATGATAGTGTCAGTGATTTGTCATTGTCAGTGAGCGATTGTGTCAGTGTGAACATGTCAGTGAGTGTGTCAGTGTGAATATGTCAGTGATTTGTCAGTGTGTGTCAGTGTGTGATTGTGTCAGTGTGAATGTGTGAGTGATTGTGTCAGTGTACATATGTCAGTGATTTGTCAGTGTGTGATTGTGTCAGTGATTTGTCAGTGTGTGTCAGTGTGTGATTGTGTCAGTGTGAATGTGTGAGTGATTGTGTCAGTGTGAATGTGTGAGTGATTGTGTCAGTGTAAATATGTCAGTGATTTGTCAGTGTGTCAGTGTGATTGTGTCAGTGATTTGTCAGTGAGTGATTGTGTCAGTGTAAATTTGTCAGTGATTTGTCAGTGTGTGTCAGTGAGTGATTTGTCAGTGTGAATATGTCAGTGATTTGTCAGTGAGTGTTTGTGACAGTGTGAATGTGTCAGTGTGAGTGTTTGTGACAGTGTGAATGTGTCAGTGTAAATATGTCAGTGATTTATCACTGTGTGTCAGTGTGTGATTGTGTCAGTGATTTGTCAGTGAGTGATTGTGTCAGTGTAAATATGTCAGTGATTTGTCAGTGTGTGTCAATGAGTGATTTGTCAGTGTGAATATGTCAGTGATTTGTCAGTGAGTGTTTGTGACAGTGTGAATGTGTCAGTGTGAGTGTTTGTGACAGTGTGAATGTGTCAGTGAGTGATTGTGTCAGTGTGAATGTGTCAGTGTGAATGTGTCAGTGAATGATAGTGTCAGTGATTTGTCATTGTCAGTGAGTGATTGTAAGTGTGAATGTGGCAGTGTGAATGTGTCAGTGAATGATAGTGTCAGTGTAAATATGCCAGTGATTTGTCAGTGTGTGTCAGTGTGTGACTGTGTCAGTGATTTGTCATTGAGTGATTGTGTCAGTGTGAATGTGTCAGTGTGAATGTGTCAGTGAATGATAGTGTCAGTGTAAATATGTCAGTGATTTGTCAGTGTCAGTGAGTGATTGTGTCAGTGCAAACATGTCAGTGTGTCAGTGTGAATATGTCAGTGATCTGTCAGTGTGTGTCAGTGTGTGATTGTGTCAGTGTGAATGTGTGAGTGATTGTGTCAGTTTGAATGTGTGAGTGATTGTGTCAGTGTAAATATGTCAGTGATTTGTTAGTGTGTGTCAGTGTGTGATTGTGTCAGTGTGAATATGTCAGTGATTTGTCAGTGTGTGATTGTGTCAGTGTGAATGTGTGAGTGATTGTGTCAGTGTAAATATGTCTGTGATTTGTCAGTGTGTGTCAGTGAGTGGTTGTGTCAGTGTGAATGTGTCAGTGTGAATGTGTCAGTGTGAATGTGTCAGTGTGAATGTGTAAGTGTAAATATGTCAGTGATTTGTCACTGTGTGTCAGTGTGTGATTGTGTCAGTGATTTGTCAGTGAGTGATTGTGTCAGTGTAAATATGTCAGTGATTTGTCAGTGTGTGTCAGTGAGTGATTTGTCAGTGTGAATGTGTCAGTGTGAGTGTTTGTGACAGTGTGAATGTGTCAGTGAGTGATTGTGTCAGTGTGAATGTGTCAGTGAATGATAGTGTCAGTGATTTGTCATTGTCAGTGAGTGATTGTAAGTGTGAATGTGGCAGTGTGAATGTGTCAGTGAGCGATTGTGTCAGTGTAAATATATCAGTGATTTGTCAGTGAGTGTTTGTGACAGTGTGAATGTGTCAGTGAGTGATTGTGTCAGTGTGAATGTGTCAGTGAGTGATAGTGTCAGTGTAAATATGTCAGTGATTTGTCAGTGTCAGTACGTGATTGTGACAGTGTGAACGTGTCAGTGAGTGTGTCAGTGTAAATATGTCAGTGATTTGTCACTGTGTGTCAGTGAGTGATTGTGACAGTGTGAGTATGTCAGTGATTTGTCAGTGTGTGTCAGTGAGTTTTTGTGACAGTGTGAATATGTCAGTGATTTGTCAGTGTGTGTCAGCGAGTGATTGTGACAGCGTGAAAGTGTCAGTGAGTGATTGTGTCAGTGTAAATGTGTCAGTGAATGATGTTTTCAGTGTGAATGTGTCAATGAATGTGTCAGTCTGAATGTGTCAGTGAGTGATTGTGTCAGTGTGCACGTCAGTGAATGATTGTGTCAGTGAGCGTGTCAGTGATTTGTCAGTGTAAATATGTCAGTGATTTGTCAGTGTGAATGTGTAAGTGCAAATATGTCAGTGATTTGTCTCTGTGTGTCAGTGTGTGATTGTGTCAGTGATTTGTCAGTGAGTGATTGTGTAAGTGTAAATATGTCAGTGATTTGTCAGTGTCAGTACTTGATTGTGTCAGTGTGAATGTGTCAGTGAGTGATTGTGTCAGTGTAAATATGACAGTGATTTGTCAGTGTGAGTGTGTAAGTGTAAATATGTCAGTGATTTGTCACTGTGTGTCAGTGAGTGATTGTGTCAGTGATTTGTCAGTGAGTGATTGTGTAAGTGTAAATATGTCAGTGATTTGTCAGTGTCAGTACGTGATTGTGACAGTGTGAACGTGTCAGTGAGTGTGTCAGTGTAAATATGTCAGTGATTTGTCAGTGTGTGATTGTGTCAGTGTGAATGTGTGAGTGATTGTGTCAGTGTAAATATGTCTGTGATTTGTCAGTGTGTGTCAGTGAGTGGTTGTGTCAGTGTGAATGTGTCAGTGTGAATGTGTCAGTGTGAATGTGTCAGTGTAAATATGTCAGTGATTTGTCACTGTGTGTCAGTGTGTGATTGTGTCAGTGATTTGTCAGTGAGTGATTGTGTCAGTGTAAATATGTCAGTGATTTGTCAGTGTCAGTACGTGATTGTGACAGTGTGAATGTGTCAGTGAGTGATTGTGTCAGTGTGAATGTGTCAGTGAATGATAGTGTCAGTGATTTGTCATTGTCAGTAAGTGATTGTAAGTGTGAATGTGGCAGTGTGAATGTGTCAGTGAATGATAGTGTCAGTGTAAATATGTCAGTGATTTGTCAGTGTGTGTCAGTGTGTGATTGTGTCAGTGATTTGTCAGTGAGTGATTGTGTCAGTGTGAATGTGTCAGTGTGAATGTGTCAGTGTGAATGTGTCAGTGAATGATAGTGTCAGTGTAAATATGTCAGTGATTTGTCAGTGTCAGTGAGTGATTGTGTCAGTGTGAACATGTCAGTGTGTCAGTGTGAATATGTCAGTGATTTGTCAGTGTGTGTCAGTGTGTGATTGTGTCAGTGTGAATGTGTGGGTGATTGTGTCAGTGTAAATATGTCAGTGATTTGTCAGTGTCAGTACGTGATTGTGACAGTGTGAACGTGTCAGTGAGTGTGTCAGTGTAAATATGTCAGTGATTTGTCAGTGTGTGATTGTGTCAGTGTGAATGTGTGAGTGATTGTGTCAGTGTAAATATGTCTGTGATTTGTCAGTGTGTGTCAGTGAGTGGTTGTGTCAGTGTGAATGTGTCAGTGTGAATGTGTCAGTGTGAATGTGTCAGTGTAAATATGTCAGTGATTTGTCACTGTGTGTCAGTGTGTGATTGTGTCAGTGATTTGTCAGTGAGTGATTGTGTCAGTGTAAATATGTCAGTGATTTGTCAGTGTCAGTACGTGATTCTGACAGTGTGAATGTGTCAGTGAGTGATTGTGTCAGTGTGAATGTGTCAGTGAATGATAGTGTCAGTGATTTGTCATTGTCAGTAAGTGATTGTAAGTGTGAATGTGGCAGTGTGAATGTGTCAGTGAATGATAGTGTCAGTGTAAATATGTCAGTGATTTGTCAGTGTGTGTCAGTGTGTGATTGTGTCAGTGATTTGTCAGTGAGTGATTGTGTCAGTGTGAATGTGTCAGTGTGAATGTGTCAGTGTGAATGTGTCAGTGAATGATAGTGTCAGTGTAAATATGTCAGTGATTTGTCAGTGTCAGTGAGTGATTGTGTCAGTGTGAACATGTCAGTGTGTCAGTGTGAATATGTCAGTGATTTGTCAGTGTGTGTCAGTGTGTGATTGTGTCAGTGTGAATGTGTGGGTGATTGTGTCAGTGTAAATATGTCAGTGATTTGTCAGTGTGTGTCAGTGAGTGTTGGGGCAGTGTGAATGTGTCAGTGTGAATGGGTCAGTGTAAATATGTGAGTGATTTGTCAGTGTGAATGTGTAAGTGTAAATATGTCAGTGATTTGTCACTGTGTGTCAGTGATTTGTCAGTGAGTGATTGTGTCAGTGTAAATATGTCAGTGATTTGTCAGTGTGTGTCAGTGAGTGATTTGTCAGTGTGAATATGTCAGTGATTTGTCAGTGAGTGTTTGTGACAGTGTGAATGTGTCAGTGTGAGTGTTTGTGACAGTGTGAATGTGTCAGTGAGTGATTGTGTCAGTGTGAATGTGTCAGTGTGAATGTGTCAGTGAATGATAGTGTCAGTGATTTGTCATTGTCAGTGAGTGATTGTAAGTGTGAATGTGGCAGTGTGAATGTGTCAGTGAATGATAGTGTCAGTGTAAATATGCCAGTGATTTGTCAGTGTGTGTCAGTGTGTGACTGTGTCAGTGATTTGTCATTGAGTGATTGTGTCAGTGTGAATGTGTCAGTGTGAATGTGTCAGTGAATGATAGTGTCAGTGTAAATATGTCAGTGATTTGTCAGTGTCAGTGAGTGATTGTGTCAGTGCAAACATGTCAGTGTGTCAGTGTGAATATGTCAGTGATCTGTCAGTGTGTGTCAGTGTGTGATTGTGTCAGTGTGAATGTGTGAGTGATTGTGTCAGTTTGAATGTGTGAGTGATTGTGTCAGTGTAAATATGTCAGTGATTTGTTAGTGTGTGTCAGTGTGTGATTGTGTCAGTGTGAATATGTCAGTGATTTGTCAGTGTGTGATTGTGTCAGTGTGAATGTGTGAGTGATTGTGTCAGTGTAAATATGTCTGTGATTTGTCAGTGTGTGTCAGTGAGTGGTTGTGTCAGTGTGAATGTGTCAGTGTGAATGTGTCAGTGTGAATGTGTCAGTGTGAATGTGTAAGTGTAAATATGTCAGTGATTTGTCACTGTGTGTCAGTGTGTGATTGTGTCAGTGATTTGTCAGTGAGTGATTGTGTCAGTGTAAATATGTCAGTGATTTGTCAGTGTGTGTCAGTGAGTGATTTGTCAGTGTGAATGTGTCAGTGTGAGTGTTTGTGACAGTGTGAATGTGTCAGTGAGTGATTGTGTCAGTGTGAATGTGTCAGTGAATGATAGTGTCAGTGATTTGTCATTGTCAGTGAGTGATTGTAAGTGTGAATGTGGCAGTGTGAATGTGTCAGTGAGCGATTGTGTCAGTGTAAATATATCAGTGATTTGTCAGTGAGTGTTTGTGACAGTGTGAATGTGTCAGTGAGTGATTGTGTCAGTGTGAATGTGTCAGTGAGTGATAGTGTCAGTGTAAATATGTCAGTGATTTGTCAGTGTCAGTACGTGATTGTGACAGTGTGAACGTGTCAGTGAGTGTGTCAGTGTAAATATGTCAGTGATTTGTCACTGTGTGTCAGTGAGTGATTGTGACAGTGTGAGTATGTCAGTGATTTGTCAGTGTGTGTCAGTGAGTTTTTGTGACAGTGTGAATATGTCAGTGATTTGTCAGTGTGTGTCAGCGAGTGATTGTGACAGCGTGAAAGTGTCAGTGAGTGATTGTGTCAGTGTAAATGTGTCAGTGAATGATGTTTTCAGTGTGAATGTGTCAATGAATGTGTCAGTCTGAATGTGTCAGTGAGTGATTGTGTCAGTGTGCACGTCAGTGAATGATTGTGTCAGTGAGCGTGTCAGTGATTTGTCAGTGTAAATATGTCAGTGATTTGTCAGTGTGAATGTGTAAGTGCAAATATGTCAGTGATTTGTCTCTGTGTGTCAGTGTGTGATTGTGTCAGTGATTTGTCAGTGAGTGATTGTGTAAGTGTAAATATGTCAGTGATTTGTCAGTGTCAGTACTTGATTGTGTCAGTGTGAATGTGTCAGTGAGTGATTGTGTCAGTGTAAATATGACAGTGATTTGTCAGTGTGAGTGTGTAAGTGTAAATATGTCAGTGATTTGTCACTGTGTGTCAGTGAGTGATTGTGTCAGTGATTTGTCAGTGAGTGATTGTGTAAGTGTAAATATGTCAGTGATTTGTCAGTGTCAGTACGTGATTGTGACAGTGTGAACGTGTCAGTGAGTGTGTCAGTGTAAATATGTCAGTGATTTGTCAGTGTGTGATTGTGTCAGTGTGAATGTGTGAGTGATTGTGTCAGTGTAAATATGTCTGTGATTTGTCAGTGTGTGTCAGTGAGTGGTTGTGTCAGTGTGAATGTGTCAGTGTGAATGTGTCAGTGTGAATGTGTCAGTGTAAATATGTCAGTGATTTGTCACTGTGTGTCAGTGTGTGATTGTGTCAGTGATTTGTCAGTGAGTGATTGTGTCAGTGTAAATATGTCAGTGATTTGTCAGTGTCAGTACGTGATTGTGACAGTGTGAATGTGTCAGTGAGTGATTGTGTCAGTGTGAATGTGTCAGTGAATGATAGTGTCAGTGATTTGTCATTGTCAGTAAGTGATTGTAAGTGTGAATGTGGCAGTGTGAATGTGTCAGTGAATGATAGTGTCAGTGTAAATATGTCAGTGATTTGTCAGTGTGTGTCAGTGTGTGATTGTGTCAGTGATTTGTCAGTGAGTGATTGTGTCAGTGTGAATGTGTCAGTGTGAATGTGTCAGTGTGAATGTGTCAGTGAATGATAGTGTCAGTGTAAATATGTCAGTGATTTGTCAGTGTCAGTGAGTGATTGTGTCAGTGTGAACATGTCAGTGTGTCAGTGTGAATATGTCAGTGATTTGTCAGTGTGTGTCAGTGTGTGATTGTGTCAGTGTGAATGTGTGGGTGATTGTGTCAGTGTAAATATGTCAGTGATTTGTCAGTGTGTGTCAGTGAGTGTTGGGGCAGTGTGAATGTGTCAGTGTGAATGGGTCAGTGTAAATATGTGAGTGATTTGTCAGTGTGAATGTGTAAGTGTAAATATGTCAGTGATTTGTCACTGTGTGTCAGTGATTTGTCAGTGAGTGATTGTGTCAGTGTAAATATGTCAGTGATTTGTCAGTGTGTGTCAGTGAGTGATTTGTCAGTGTGAATATGTCAGTGATTTGTCAGTGAGTGTTTGTGACAGTGTGAATGTGTCAGTGTGAGTGTTTGTGACAGTGTGAATGTGTCAGTGAGTGATTGTGTCAGTGTGAATGTGTCAGTGTGAATGTGTCAGTGAATGATAGTGTCAGTGATTTGTCATTGTCAGTGAGTGATTGCAAGTGTGAATGTGGCAGTATGAATGTGTCAGTGAGTGATTGTGTCAGTGTAAATATATCAGTGATTTGTCAGTGAGTGTTTGTGACAGTGTGAATGTGTCAGTGAGTGATTGTGTCAGTGTGAATGTGTCAGTGAGTGATTTGTCAGTGTAAATATGTCAGTGATTTGTCAGTGTCAGTGAGTGATTGTGTCAGTGTGAACATGTCAGTGAGTGTGTCAGTGTAAATATGTCAGTGATTTGTCAGTGTGTGTCAGTGAGTGATTGTGACAGTGTGAATATGTCAGTGATTTGTCAGTGTGTGTCAGTGAGTGATTGTGACAGTGTGAATATGTCAGTGATTTGTCAGTGTGTGTCAGTGAGTGATTGTGACAGTGTGAATGTGTCAGTGAGTGATTGTGTCAGTGTGAATGTGTCCGTGATTTGTCTGTGTCAGTGAGTGATTGTGTCAGTGTGAATGTGTCAGTGAATGATGTTTTCAGTGTGAATGTGTCAATGAATGTGTCAGTCTGAATGTGTCAGTGAGTGATTGAGTCAGTGTGAATGTGTCAGTGAGTGTGTCAGTGTAAATATGTCAGTGATTTGTCACTGTGTGTTAGTGAGTGATTGTGACAGTGTGAATATGTTAGTGATTTGTCAGTGTGTGTCAGTGAGTGATTGTGTCAGTGTGCACGTCAGTGAATGATTGTGTCAGTGAGCGTGTCAGTGATTTGTCAGTGTAAATATGTCAGTGATTTGTCAGTGTGAATGTGTAAGTGCAAATATGTCAGTGATTTGTCACTGTGTGTCAGTGTGTGATTGTGTCAGTGATTGTGTCAGTGAGTGATTGTGTAAGTGTAAATATGTCAGTGATTTGTCAGTGTCAGTACATGATTATGTCAGTGTGAATGTGTCAGTGTAAATATGTCAGTGATTGTCACTGTGTGTCAGTGAGTGGTGTCAGTGTGCACGTCAGTGAAGTATTGTGTCAGTGAGCGTGTCAGTGATTTGTCAGTGTAAATATGTCAGTGATTTGTCAGTGTGAATGTGTAACTGCAAATATGTCAGTGATTTGTCACTGTGTGTCAGTGAGTGATTGTGTCCGTGTGAATGTGTCAGTGAGTGATTGTAAGTATGAATGTGGCAGTGTGAATGTGTCACTGAATGATTGTAAGTGTGAATGTGTCAGTGTGAATGTGTCACTGAATGATTGTAAGTGTGAATGTGTCAGTGTGAATGTGTCAGTGAATGATAGTGTCAGTGATTTGTCATTGTCAGTGAGTGATTGTAAGTGTGAATGTGGCAGTGTGAATGTGTCACTGAATGATTGTAAGTGTGAATGTGTCAGTGTGAATGTGTCACTGAATGATTGTAAGTGTGAATGTGTCAGTGTGAATGTGTCAGTGAATGATAGTGTCAGTGATTTATCATTGTCAGTGAGTGATTGTAAGTGTGAATGTGGCAGTGTGAATGTGTCAGTGAATGATAGTGTCAGTGATTTATCATTGTCAATGAGTGATTGTAAGTGTGAATGTGGCAGTGTGAATGTGTCAGTGAATGATAGTGTCAGTGATTTATCATTGTCAGTGAGTGATTGTAAGTGTGAATGTGGCAGTGTGAATGTGTCAGTGAATGATAGAGTCAGTGTAAATATGTCAGTGATTTGTCAGTGTCAGTGTGTGATTGTGTCAGTGTGAATGTGTCATTGAGTGATTGTGTCAGTGTGAATGTGTCAGTGATTGTGTCAGTGTGAACATGTCAGTGAGTGTGTCAGTGTAAATATGTCAGTGATTTGTCAGTGTCAGTGAGTGATTGTGTCAGTGTGAATATATCAGTGATTTGTCAGTGAGTGTTTGTGAAAGTGTGAATGTGTCATTGAGTGATTGTGTCAGTGTGAACATGTCAGTGAGTGTGTCAGTGTAAATATGTCAGTGATTTGTCAGTGTCAGTGAGTGATTGTGTCAGTGTGAATATATCAGTGATTTGTCAGTGAGTGTTTGTGAAAGTGTGAATGTGTCAGTGAGTGATTGTGTCAGTGTGAATGTGTCAGTGAATGATAGTGTCAGTGTAAATATGTCAGTGATTTGTCAGTGTCAGTACGTGATTGTGTCACTGTGAACGTGTCAGTGAGTGATAGTGTCAGTGTAAATATGTCAGTGATTTGTCAGTGTGTGTCAGTGTGTGATTGTATCAGTGTGTGTCAGTGTGTGATTGTGTCAGTGTGAATGTGTGAGTGATTGTGTCAGTGTAAATATGTCAGTGATTTGTCAGTGTGTGTCAGTGTGTGATTGTGTCAGTGTGAATATGTCAGTGATTTGTCAGTGTGTGATTGTGTCAGTGTGAATGTGTGAGTGATTGTGTCAGTGTGAATGTATGAGTGATTGTGTCAGTGTAAATATGTCAGTGATTTGTCAGTGTGTGATTGTGTCAGTGATTTGTCAGTGAGTGATTGTGTCAGTGTAAATATGTCAGTGATTTGTCAGTGATTTGTCAGTGAGTGATTGTGTCAGTGTAAATATGTCAGTGATTTGTCAGCGTGAATGTGTAAGTGCAAATATGTTAGTGATTTGTCACTGTGTGTCAGTGTGTGATTGTGTCAGTGAATGTGTCAGTGAGTGATTGTGTAAGTGTAAATATGTCAGTTATTTGTCAGTGTCAGTACATGATTGTGTCAGTGTGAATGTGTCAGTGTAAATATGTCAGTGATTTGTCACTGTGTGTCAGTGAGTGATTGTGTCAGTGTGAATGTGTCAGTGTGAATGTGTCAGTGAGTGATTGTAAGTGTGAATGTGTCAGTGTGAATGTGTCAGTGAATGATAGTGTCAGTGATTTGTCATTGTCAGTGAGTGATTGTAAGTGTGAATGTGGCAGTGTGAATGTGTCAGTGAATGATAGAGTCAGTGTAAATATGTCAGTGATTTGTCAGTGTCAGTACGTGATTGTGTCAGTGTGAATGTGTCAGTGAGTGATTGTGTCAGTGTGAACAGGTCAGTGAGTGTGTCAGTGTAAATATGTCAGTGCTTTGTCAGTGTCAGTGAGTGATTGTGTCAGTGTGAATGTGTCAGTGAATGATAGTGTCAGTGTAAATATGTCAGTGATTTGTCAGTGTCAGTACGTGATTGTGACAGTGTGAATGTGTCAGTGAGTGATTGTGTCAGTGTGAATGTGTCAGTGTGAATGTGTCAGTGAATGATAGTGTCAGTGATTTGTCATTGTCAGTGAGTGATTGTAAGTGTGAATGTGGCAGTGTGAATGTGTCAGTGAATTATAGTGTCAGTGTAAATATGTCAGTGATTTGTCAGTGTCAGTGAGTGATCGTGTCAGTGTGAACATGTCAGTGAGTGTGTCAGTGTAAATATGTCAGTCATTTGTCAGTGTGTGTCAGTGTGTGATTGTGTCAGTGTGTGTCAGTGTGTGATTGTGTCAGTGTGAAAGTGTGAGTGATTGTGTCAGTGTAAATATGTCAATGATTTGTCTGTGTGTCAGTGTGTGATTGTGTCAGTGTGAATATGTCAGTGATTTGTCAGTGTGTGTCAGTGTGTGATTGTGTCAGCGTGAATGTGTGAGTGATTGTGTCAGTGTGAATGTGTGAGTGATTGTGTCAGTGTAAATATGTCAGTGATTTGTCAGTGTGTGATTGTGTCAGTCATTTGTCAGTGAGTGATTGTGTCAGTGTGAATGTGTGAGTGATTGTGTCAGTGTAAATATGTCAGCGATTTGTCAGTGTGTGTCAGTGAGTGATTGTGTCAGTGTGAATGTGTCAGTGTGAATGTGTCAGTGTAAATATGTGAGTGATTTGTCAGTGTGAATGTGTAAGTGTAAATATGTCAGTGATTTGTCACTGTGTGTGATTGTGTCAGTGATTTGTCAGTGAGTGATTGTGTCAGTGTAAATATGTCAGTGATTTGTCAGTGTGTGTCAGTGAGTGATTTGTCAGTGTGAATGTGTCAGTGTGAGTGTTTGTGACAGTGTGAATGTGTCAGTGAGTGATTGTGTCAGTGTGAATGTGTCAGTGAATGATAGTGTCAGTGATTTGTCATTGTCAGTGAGTGATTGTAAGTGTGAATGTGGCAGTGTGAATGTGTCAGTGAGTGATTGTGTCAGTGTAAATATATCAGTGATTTGTCAGTGAGTGTTTGTGACAGTGTGAATATGTCAGTGATTTGTCAGTGTGTGTCAGTGAGTGATTGTGACAGTGTGAATGTGTCAGTGAGTGATTGTGTCAGTGTGAATGTGTCAGTGATTTGTCTGTGTCAGTGAGTGATTGTGTCAGTGTGAATGTGTCAGTGAATGATTGTCAGTGTGTGATTGTGACAGTGCAAATATGTCAGTGATTTGTCAGTGTGTGTCAGTGGGTGATTGTGACAGTGTGAATGTGTCAGTGAGTGATTGTGTCAGTGTGAATGTATCAGTGATTTGTCTGTGTCAGTGAGTGATTTGTCAGTGTAAATATGTCAGTGATTTGTCAGTGAGTGATTGTGTCAGTGTGAATGTGTCAGTGAATGATATTTCCAGTGTGAATGTGTCAATGAATGTGTCAGTCTGAATGTGTCAGTGAGTGATTGTGTCAGTGTAAATATGTCAGTGATTTGTCAGTGTTTGTCAGTGAGTGATTGTGTCAGTGTGCACGTCAGTGAATGATTGTGTCAGTGAGCGTGTCAGTGATTTGTCAGTGTAAATATGTCAGTGATTTGTCAGTGTGAATGTGTAAGTGCAAATATGTCAGTGATTTGTCACTGTGTGTCAGTGTGTGATTGTGTCAGTGAGTGATTGTGTAAGTGTACATATGTCAGTGATTTGTCAGTGTCAGTACATGATTGTGTCAGTGTGAATGTGTCAGTGTAAATATGTCAGTGATTTGTCACTGTGTGTCAGTGAGTGATTGTGTCAGTGTGCACGTCAGTGAATGATTGTGTCAGTGATTTGTCAGTGTAAATATGTCAGTGATTTGTCAGTGTGAATGTGTAAGTGCAAATATGTCAGTGATTTGTCACTGTGTGTCAGTGTGTGATTGTGTCAGTGATTTGTCAGTGAGTGATTGTGTAAGTGTAAATATGTCAGTGATTTGTCAGTGTCAGTACGTGATCGTGTCAGTGTGAATGTGTCAGTGAGTGATTGTGTCAGTGTAACTATGACAGTGATTTGTCAGTGTGAGTGTGTAAGTGTAAATATGTCAGTGATTTGTCACTGTGTGTCAGTGAGTGATTGTGTCAGTGTGAATGTGTCAGTGAATGATAGTGTCAGTGATTTGTCATTGTCAGTGAGTGATTGTAAGTGTGACTGTGGCAGTGTGAATGTGTCAGTGAATGATTGAGTCAGTGTAAATATGTCAGTGATTTGTCAGTGTCAGTACGTGATTGTGTCAGTGTGAATGTGTCAGTGAGTGATTGTGTCAGTGAGTGATTGTGTCAGTGTGAATGTGTCAGTGAGTGATTGTGTCAGTGTGAATATATCAGTGATATGTCAGTGAGTGTTTGTGACAGTGTGAATGCGTGAGTGTAAATATGTCAGTGATTTGTCACTGTGTGTCAGTGAGTGATTGTGTCAGTGTGAATGTGTCAGTGTGAATGTGTGAGTGAATGATAGTGTCAGTGATTTGTCATTGTCAGTGAGTGATTGTAAGTGTGACTGTGGCAGTGTGAATGTGTCAGTGAATGATAGTGTCAGTGATTTGTCATTGTCAGTGAGTGATTGTAAGTGTGAATGTGGCAGTGTGAATGTGTCAGTGAATGATTGAGTCAGTGTAAATATGTCAGTGATTTGTCAGTGTCAGTACGTGATTGTGTCAGTGTGAATGTATCAGTGATTTGTCTGTGTCAGTGAGTGATTGTGTCAGTGTGAATGTGTCAGTGAATGATATTTCCAGTGTGAATGTGTCAATGAATGTGTCAGTCTGAATGTGTCAGTGAGTGATTGTGTCAGTGTAAATATGTCAGTGATTTGTCAGTGTTTGTCAGTGAGTGATTGTGTCAGTGTGCACGTCAGTGAATGATTGTGTCAGTGAGCGTGTCAGTGATTTGTCAGTGTAAATATGTCAGTGATTTGTCAGTGTGAATGTGTAAGTGCAAATATGTCAGTGATTTGTCACTGTGTGTCAGTGAGTGATTGTGTAAGTGTACATATGTCAGTGATTTGTCAGTGTCAGTAGATGATTGTGTCAGTGTGAATGTGTCAGTGTAAATATGTCAGTGATTTGTCACTGTGTGTCAGTGAGTGATTGTGTCAGTGTGCACGTCAGTGAATGATTGTGTCAGTGATTTGTCAGTGTAAATATGTCAGTGATTTGTCAGTGTGAATGTGTAAGTGCAAATATGTCAGTGATTTGTCACTGTGTGTCAGTGTGTGATTGTGTCAGTGATTTGTCAGTGAGTGATTGTGTAAGTGTAAATATGTCAGTGATTTGTCAGTGTCAGTACGTGATCGTGTCAGTGTGAATGTGTCAGTGAGTGATTGTGTCAGTGTAACTATGACAGTGATTTGTCAGTGTGAGTGTGTAAGTGTAAATATGTCAGTGATTTGTCACTGTGTGTCAGTGAGTGATTGTGTCAGTGTGAATGTGTCAGTGAATGATAGTGTCAGTGATTTGTCATTGTCAGTGAGTGATTGTAAGTGTGACTGTGGCAGTGTGAATGTGTCAGTGAATGATTGAGTCAGTGTAAATATGTCAGTGATTTGTCAGTGTCAGTACGTGATTGTGTCAGTGTGAATGTGTCAGTGAGTGATTGTGTCAGTGTGAATATATCAGTGATATGTCAGTGAGTGTTTGTGACAGTGTGAATGCGTGAGTGTAAATATGTCAGTGATTTGTCACTGTGTGTCAGTGAGTGATTGTGTCAGTGTGAATGTGTCAGTGTGAATGTGTGAGTGAATGATAGTGTCAGTGATTTGTCATTGTCAGTGAGTGATTGTAAGTGTGACTGTGGCAGTGTGAATGTGTCAGTGAATGATAGTGTCAGTGATTTGTCATTGTCAGTGAGTGATTGTAAGTGTGAATGTGGCAGTGTGAATGTGTCAGTGAATGATTGAGTCAGTGTAAATATGTCAGTGATTTGTCAGTGTCAGTACGTGATTGTGTCAGTGTGAATGTGTCAGTGAGTGATTGTGTCAGTGTGAATGTGTCAGTGAGTGTGTCAGTGTAAATATGTCAGTGATTTGTCAGTGTCAGTGAGTGATTGTGTCAGTGTGAATATATCAGTGATATGTCAGTGAGTGTTTGTGACAGTGTGAATGCGTGAGTGTAAATATGTCAGTGATTTGTCACTGTGTGTCAGTGAGTGATTGTGTCAGTGTAAATATGTCAGGTGATTTGTCAGTGTGTGTCAGTGAGTGATTTGTCAGTGTGAATATGTCAGTGATTTGTCAGTGAGTGTTTGTGACAGTGTGAATGTGTCAGTGAGTGATTGTGTCAGTGTGAGTGTGTCAGTGAGTGATTGTGTGAGTGTGAGTGTGTCAGTGATTTGTCATTGTCAGTGAGTGATTGTAAGTGTGAATGTGGCAGTGTGAATGTGTCAGTGAATGATTGAGTCAGTGTAAATATGTCAGTGATTTGTCAGTGTCAGTACGTGATTGTGTCAGTGTGAATTTGTCAGTGTGCACGTCAGTAAATGATTGTGTCAGTGAGCGTGTCAGTGATTTATCAGTGTAAATATGTCAGTGATTTGTCACTGTGTGTCAGTGTGTGATTGTGTCAGCGATTTGTCAGTGAGTGATTGTGTCAGTGTAAATATGTCAGTGATTTGTCAGTGTGTGTCAGTGAGTGTTTTGTCAGTGTGAATATGTCAGTGATTTGTCAGTGAGTGTTTGTGACAGTGTGAATGTGTCAGTGTGAGTGATTGTGTCAGTGTGAATGTGTCAGTGAATGATAGTGTCAGTGATTTGTCATTGTCAGTGAGTGATTGTAAGTGTGAATGTGGCAGTGTGAATGTGTCAGTGAGTGATTGTGTCAGTGTAAATATATCAGTGATTTGTCAGTGAGTGTTTGTGACAGTGTGAATGTGTCAGTGAGTGATTGTGTCAGTGTGAATGTGTCAGTGAGTGATTGTGTCAGTGTAAATATGTCAGTGATTTGTCAGTGTCAGTACGTGATTGTGACAGTGTGACTGTGTCAGTGAGTGTGACAGTGTGAATATGTCAGTGATTTGTCAGTGTGTGTCAGTGAGTGATTGTGACAGTGTGAATATGTCAGTGATTTGTCAGTGTGTGTCAGTGAGTGATTGTGACAGAGTAAATATGTCAGTGATTTGTCAGTGTGTGTCAGTGAGTGATTGTGACAGTGTGAATGTGTCAGTGAATGATAGTGTCAGTGATTTGTCATTGTCAGTGAGTGATTGTAAGTGTGACTGTGGCAGTGTGAATGTGTCAGTGAATGATAGTGTCAGTGATTTGTCATTGTCAGTGAGTGATTGTAAGTGTGAATGTGGCAGTGTGAATGTGTCAGTGAATGATTGAGTCAGTGTAAATATGTCAGTGATTTGTCAGTGTCAGTACGTGATTGTGTCAGTGTGAATTTGTCAGTGTGCACGTCAGTAAATGATTGTGTCAGTGAGCGTGTCAGTGATTTATCAGTGTAAATATGTCAGTGATTTGTCAGTGTGAATGTGTAAGTGTAAATATGTCAGTGATTTGTCACTGTGTGTCAGTGTGTGATTGTGTCAGCGATTTGTCAGTGAGTGATTGTGTCAGTGTAAATATGTCAGTGATTTGTCAGTGTGTGTCAGTGAGTATTTTGTCAGTGTGAATATGTCAGTGATTTGTCAGTGAGTGTTTGTGACAGTGTGAATATGTCAGTGTGAGTGATTGTGTCAGTGTGAATCTGTCAGTGAATGATAGTGTCAGTGATTTGTCATTGTCAGTGAGTGATTGTAAGTGTGAATGTGGCAGTGTGAATGTGTCAGTGAGTGATTGTGTCAGTGTAAATATATCAGTGTTTTTTCAGTGAGTGTTTGTGACAGTGTGAATGTGTCAGTGAGTGATTGTGTCAGTGTGAATGTGTCAGTGAGTGATTGTGTCAGTGTAAATGTGTCAGTGATTTGTCAGTGTCAGTACGTGATTGTGTCAGTGTGAATGTGTCAGTGAGTGATTGTGTCAGTGTGAATGTGTCAGTGAGTGATTGTGTCAGTGTGAACAGGTCAGTGAGTGTATCAGTGTAAATATGTCAGTGATTTGTCAGTGTCAGTGAGTGATTGTGTCAGTGTGAATGTGTCAGTGAATGATAGTGTCAGTGTAAATATGTCAGTGATTTGTCAGTGTCAGTACGTGATTGTGACAGTGTGAATGTGTCAGTGAATGATTGTGTCAGTGTGAATGTGTCAGTGAATGATAGTGTCAGTGATTTGTCATTGTCAGTGAGTGATTGTAAGTGTGAATGTGGCAGTGTGAATGTGTCAGTGAATTATAGTGTCAGTGTAAATATGTCAGTGATTTGTCAGTGTCAGTGAGTGATCGTGTCAGTGTGAACATGTCAGTGAGTGTGTCAGTGTAAATATGTCAGTGATTTGTCAGTGTGTGTAAGTGTGTGATTGTGTCAGTGTGTGTCAGTGTGTGATTGTGTCAGTGTAAATATGTCAATGATTTGTCTGTGTGTCAGTGTGTGATTGTGTCAGTGTGGATATGTCAGTGATTTGTCAGTGTGTGTCAGTGTGTGATTGTGTCAGCGTGAATGTGTGAGTGATTGTGTCAGTGTGAATGTATGAGTGATTGTGTCAGTGTGAATGTGTGAGTGATTGTGTCAGTGTAAATATGTCAGCGATTTGTCAGTGTGTGTCAGTGAGTGATTGTGTCAGTGTGAATGTGTCAGTGTAAATATGTGAGTGATTTGTCAGTGTGAATGTGTAAGTGTAAATATGTCAGTGATTTGTCACTGTGTGTGATTGTGTCAGTGATTTGTCAGTGAGTGATTGTGTCAGTGTAAATATGTCAGTTATTTGTCAGTGTGTGTCAGTGAGTGATTTGTCAGTGTGAATGTGTCAGTGTGAGTGTTTGTGACAGTGTGAATGTGTCAGTGAGTGATTGTGTCAGTGTGAATGTGTCAGTGAATGATAGTGTCAGTGATTTGTCATTGTCAGTGAGTGATTGTAAGTGTGAATGTGGCAGTGTGAATGTGTCAGTGAGTGATTGTGTCAGTGTAAATATATCAGTGATTTGTCAGTGAGTGTTTGTGACAGTGTGAATGTGTCAGTGAGTAATTGTGTCAGTGCGAATGTGTCAGTGAGTGATAGTGTCAGTGTAAATATGTCAGTGATCTGTCAGTGTCAGTACGTGATTGTGACAGTGTGAATGTGTCAGTGAGTGTGTCAGTGTAAATATGTCAGTGATTTGTCACTGTGTGTCAGTGAGTGAATGTGACAGTGTGAATATGTCAGTGATTTGTCAGTGTGTGTCAGTGAGTGATTTGTCAGTGTGAATGTGTCAGTGAGTGATTGTGTCAGTGTGAATGTGTCAGTGTGAATGTGTCAGTGAATGATAGTGTCAGTGATTTGTCATTGTCAGTGAGTGATTGTAAGTGTGAATGTGGCAGTGTGAATGTGTCAGTGAGTGATTGTGTCAGTGTAAATATATCAGTGATTTGTCAGTGAGTGTTTGTGACAGTGTGAATGTGTCAGTGAGTGATTGTGTCAGTGCGAATGTGTCAGTGAGTGATTGTGTCAGTGCGAATGTGTCAGTGATTTGTCAGTGTCAGTACGTGATTGTGACAGTGTGAATGTGTCAGTGAGTGTGTCAGTGTAAATATGTCAGTGATTTGTCACTGTGTGTCAGTGAGTGATTGTGACAGTGTGAATATGTCAGTGATTTGTCAGTGTGTGTCAGTGAGTGATTGTGACAGTGTGAATATGTCAGTGATTTGTCAGTGTGTGTCAGTGAGTGATTGTGACAGAGTAAATATGTCAGTGATTTGTCAGTGTGTGTCAGTGAGTGATTGTGACAGTGTGAATGTGTCAGTGAGTGATTGTGTCAGTGTGAACATGTCAGTGAATGATTGTGACAGTGTGAATGTGTCAGTGAGTGATTGTGTCAGTGTGAATGTGTCAGTGAGTGATTGTGTCAGTGTGAATATATCAGTGATATGTCAGTGAGTGTTTGTGACAGTGTGAATGCGTGAGTGTAAATATGTCAGTGATTTGTCACTGTGTGTCAGTGAGTGATTGTGTCAGTGTGAATGTGTCAGTGTGAATGTGTGAGTGAATGATAGTGTCAGTGATTTGTCATTGTCAGTGAGTGATTGTAAGTGTGACTGTGGCAGTGTGAATGTGTCAGTGAATGATAGTGTCAGTGATTTGTCATTGTCAGTGAGTGATTGTAAGTGTGAATGTGGCAGTGTGAATGTGTCAGTGAATGATTGAGTCAGTGTAAATATGTCAGTGATTTGTCAGTGTCAGTACGTGATTGTGTCAGTGTGAATGTGTCAGTGAGTGATTGTGTCAGTGTGAATGTGTCAGTGAGTGTGTCAGTGTAAATATGTCAGTGATTTGTCAGTGTCAGTGAGTGATTGTGTCAGTGTGAATATATCAGTGATATGTCAGTGAGTGTTTGTGACAGTGTGAATGCGTGAGTGTAAATATGTCAGTGATTTGTCACTGTGTGTCAGTGAGTGATTGTGTCAGTGTAAATATGTCAGGTGATTTGTCAGTGTGTGTCAGTGAGTGATTTGTCAGTGTGAATATGTCAGTGATTTGTCAGTGAGTGTTTGTGACAGTGTGAATGTGTCAGTGAGTGATTGTGTCAGTGTGAGTGTGTCAGTGAGTGATTGTGTGAGTGTGAATGTGTCAGTGATTTGTCATTGTCAGTGAGTGATTGTAAGTGTGAATGTGGCAGTGTGAATGTGTCAGTGAATGATTGAGTCAGTGTAAATATGTCAGTGATTTGTCAGTGTCAGTACGTGATTGTGTCAGTGTGAATTTGTCAGTGTGCACGTCAGTAAATGATTGTGTCAGTGAGCGTGTCAGTGATTTATCAGTGTAAATATGTCAGTGATTTGTCAGTGTGAATGTGTAAGTGTAAATATGTCAGTGATTTGTCACTGTGTGTCAGTGTGTGATTGTGTCAGCGATTTGTCAGTGAGTGATTGTGTCAGTGTAAATATGTCAGTGATTTGTCAGTGTGTGTCAGTGAGTATTTTGTCAGTGTAAATATGTCAGTGATTTGTCAGTGAGTGTTTGTGACAGTGTGAATATGTCAGTGTGAGTGATTGTGTCAGTGTGAATCTGTCAGTGAATGATAGTGTCAGTGATTTGTCATTGTCAGTGAGTGATTGTAAGTGTGAATGTGGCAGTGTGAATGTGTCAGTGAGTGATTGTGTCAGTGTAAATATATCAGTGTTTTTTCAGTGAGTGTTTGTGACAGTGTGAATGTGTCAGTGAGTGATTGTGTCAGTGTGAATGTGTCAGTGAGTGATTGTGTCAGTGTAAATGTGTCAGTGATTTGTCAGTGTCAGTACGTGATTGTGTCAGTGTGAATGTGTCAGTGAGTGATTGTGTCAGTGTAAATGTGTCAGTGATTTGTCAGTGTCAGTACGTGATTGTGTCAGTGTGAATGTGTCAGTGAGTGATTGTGTCAGTGTGAATGTGTCAGTGAGTGATTGTGTCAGTGTGAACAGGTCAGTGAGTGTATCAGTGTAAATATGTCAGTGATTTGTCAGTGTCAGTGAGTGATTGTGTCAGTGTGAATGTGTCAGTGAATGATAGTGTCAGTGTAAATATGTCAGTGATTTGTCAGTGTCAGTACGTGATTGTGACAGTGTGAATGTGTCAGTGAATGATTGTGTCAGTGTGAATGTGTCAGTGAATGATAGTGTCAGTGATTTGTCATTGTCAGTGAGTGATTGTAAGTGTGAATGTGGCAGTGTGAATGTGTCAGTGAATTATAGTGTCAGTGTAAATATGTCAGTGATTTGTCAGTGTCAGTGAGTGATTGTGTCAGTGTGAACATGTCAGTGAGTGTGTCAGTGTAAATATGTCAGTGATTTGTCAGTGTGTGTAAGTGTGTGATTGTGTCAGTGTGTGTCAGTGTGTGATTGTGTCAGTGTAAATATGTCAATGATTTGTCTGTGTGTCAGTGTGTGATTGTGTCAGTGTGGATATGTCAGTGATTTGTCAGTGTGTGTCAGTGTGTGATTGTGTCAGCGTGAATGTGTGAGTGATTGTGTCAGTGTGAATGTATGAGTGATTGTGTCAGTGTGAATGTGTGAGTGATTGTGTCAGTGTAAATATGTCAGCGATTTGTCAGTGTGTGTCAGTGAGTGATTGTGTCAGTGTGAATGTGTCAGTGTGAATGTGTCAGTGTAAATATGTGAGTGATTTGTCAGTGTGAATGTGTCAGTGTAAATATGTCAGTGATTTGTCACTGTGTGTGATTGTGTCAGTGATTTGTCAGTGAGTGATTGTGTCAGTGTAAATATGTCAGTTATTTGTCAGTGTGTGTCAGTGAGTGATTTGTCAGTGTGAATGTGTCAGTGTGAGTGTTTGTGACAGTGTGAATGTGTCAGTGAGTGATTGTGTCAGTGTGAATGTGTCAGTGAATGATAGTGTCAGTGATTTGTCATTGTCAGTGAGTGATTGTAAGTGTGAATGTGGCAGTGTGAATGTGTCAGTGAGTGATTGTGTCAGTGTAAATATATCAGTGATTTGTCAGTGAGTGTTTGTGACAGTGTGAATGTGTCAGTGAGTAATTGTGTCAGTGCGAATGTGTCAGTGAGTGATAGTGTCAGTGTAAATATGTCATTGATCTGTCAGTGTCAGTACGTGATTGTGACAGTGTGAATGTGTCAGTGAGTGTGTCAGTGTAAATATGTCAGTGATTTGTCACTGTGTGTCAGTGAGTGAATGTGACAGTGTGAATATGTCAGTGATTTGTCAGTGTGTGTCAGTGAGTGATTTGTCAGTATGAATGTGTCAGTGTGAGTGTTTGTGACAGTGTGAATGTGTCAGTGAGTGATTGTGTCAGTGTGAATGTGTCAGTGTGAATGTGTCAGTGAATGATAGTGTCAGTGATTTGTCATTGTCAGTGAGTGATTGTAAGTGTGAATGTGGCAGTGTGAATGTGTCAGTGAGTGATTGTGTCAGTGTAAATATATCAGTGATTTGTCAGTGAGTGTTTGTGACAGTGTGAATGTGTCAGTGAGTGATTGTGTCAGTGCGAATGTGTCAGTGAGTGATTGTGTCAGTGCGAATGTGTCAGTGATTTGTCAGTGTCAGTACGTGATTGTGACAGTGTGAATGTGTCAGTGAGTGTGTCAGTGTAAATATGTCAGTGATTTGTCACTGTGTGTCAGTGAGTGATTGTGACAGTGTGAATATGTCAGTGATTTGTCAGTGTGTGTCAGTGAGTGATTGTGACAGTGTGAATATGTCAGTGATTTGTCAGTGTGTGTCAGTGAGTGATTGTGACAGAGTAAATATGTCAGTGATTTGTCAGTGTGTGTCAGTGAGTGATTGTGACAGTGTGAATGTGTCAGTGAGTGATTGTGTCAGTGTGAACATGTCAGTGAATGATTGTGACAGTGTGAATGTGTCAGTGTGAATGTGTCCGTGAGTGATTGTGACAGCGTGAATGTGTCAGTGTGAAAGTGTCAGTGATTTGTCAGTTTATGTCAGTGTGTGATTGTGACAGTGTGAATATGTCAGTGATTTGTGAGTGTCAGTGAGTGATTGTGTCAGTGTGAATGTGTCAGTGAATGTGTCAGTGTGAATGTGTCAGTGAGTGATTGTGAGTGTGAATATGTCAGTGATCTGTCAGTGTCAGTGAGTGATTGTGTCAGTGTGTGTCAGTGAATGATTGTGACAGTGTGAATGTGTCAGTGTGAATGTGTCAGTGAGCGTGTCAGTGAATGATTGTGTCAGTAAGCGTGTCAGTGAGTGATTGTGTCAGTGTAAATATGACAGTGATTTGTCAGTGTCAGTGAGTAATTGTGTGAGTGTGAATATGTCAGTGAGTGATTGTGTCAGTGAGCATGTCAGTGAATGTCTCAGTGTAAATATGTCAGTGATTGTGTCAGTGTGAGTGATTGTGACAGTGTGAATGTGTCAGTGTGAATATGTCAGTGTGAATGTATCAGTGAGTGATTGTGTCAGTGTGAATGTGTCAGTGAATGTGTCAGTGTGAACATGTCAGTGAGTGATTGTGTCAGTGTGAATGTGTCAGTGAGTAATTGTGTCAGTGCGAATGTGTCAGTGAGTGATAGTGTCAGTGTAAATATGTCAGTGATCTGTCAGTGTCAGTACGTGATTGTGACAGTGTGAATGTGTCAGTGAGTGTGTCAGTGTAAATATGTCAGTGATTTGTCACTGTGTGTCAGTGAGTGATTGTGACAGTGTGAATATGTCAGTGATTTGTCAGTGTGTGTCAGTGAGTGATTGTGACAGAGTAAATATGTCAGTGATTTGTCAGTGTGTGTCAGTGAGTGATTGTGACAGTGTGAATGTGTCAGTGAGTGATTGTATCAGTGTGAATGTATCAGTGATTTGTCTGTGTCAGTGAGTGATTGTGTCAGTGTAAATATATCAGTGATTTGTCAGTGAGTGTTTGTGACAGTGTGAATGTGTCAGTGAGTGATAGTGTCAGTGTAAATATGTCAGTGATTTGTCAGTGAGTGATTGTGTCAGTGTGAATGTGTCAGTGAATGATATTTCCAGTGTGAATGTGTCAATGAATGTGTCAGTCTGAATGTGTCAGTGAGTGATTGTGTCAGTGTAAATATGTCAGTGATTTGTCAGTGTGTGTCAGTGAGTGATTGTGTCAGTGTGCATGTCAGTGAATGATTGTGTCAGTGAGCGTGTCAGTGATTTGTCTGTGCAAATATGTCAGTGATTTGTCACTGTGTGTCAGTGTGTGATTGTGTCAGTGAGTGATTGCGTAAGTGTAAATATGTCAGTGATTTGTCAGTGTGTGCCAGTGAGTGATTGTGACAGAGTAAATATGTCAGTGATTTGTCAGTGTGTGTCAGTGAGTGATTGTGACAGAGTGAATGTGTCAGTGAGTGATTGTGTCAGTGTGAATGTGTCAATGATTTGTCTGTGTCAGTGAGTGATTGTGTCAGTGTAAATATGTCAGTGATTTGTCAGTGTGAATGTGTAAGTGCAAATATGTCAGTGATTTGTCACTGTGTGTCAGTGTGTGATTGTGTCAGTGAGTGATTGTGTAAGTGTAAATATGTCAGTGATTTGTCACTGTGTGTCAGTGAGTGATTGTGTCAGTGTGCACGTCAGTGAATGATTGTGTCAGTGATTTGTCAGTGTAAATATGTCAGTGATTTGTCAGTGTGAATGTGTAAGTGCAAATATGTCAGTGATTTGTCACTGTGTGTCAGTGTGTGATTGTGTCAGTGATTTGTCAGTGAGTGATTGTGTAAGTGTGAATGTGTCAGTGAATGATAGTGTCAGTGTAAATATGTCAGTGATTTGTCAGTGTCAGTACGTGATTGTGTCAGTGTGATTGTGTCAGTGAATGATTGTGTCAGTGATTTGTCAGTGTAAATATGACAGTGATTTGTCAGTGTGAGTGTGTAAGTGTAAATATGTCAGTGATTTGTCACTGTGTGTCAGTGAGTGATTGTGTCAGTGTGAATGTGTCAGTGTGAATGTGTCAGTGAATGATAGTGTCAGTGTAAATATGTCAGGTGATTTGTCAGTGTGTGTCAGTGAGTGATTTGTCAGTGTGAATATGTCAGTGATTTGTCAGTGAGTGTTTGTGACAGTGTGAATGTGTCAGTGTGAGTGATTGTGTCAGTGTGAATGTGTCAGTGAATGATAGTGTCAGTGATTTGTCATTGTCAGTGAGTGATTGTAAGTGTGAATGTGGCAGTGTGAATGTGACAGTGAATGATAGTGTCAGTGTAAATATGTCAGTGATTTGTCAGTGTCAGTGAGTGATTGTGTCAGTGTGAACATGTCAGTGAGTGTGTTAGTGTAAATATGTCAGTGATTTGTCAGTGTCAGTGTGTGATTGTGTCAGTGTGTGTCAGTGTGTGTCAGTGTGTGATTGTGTCAGTGTGAATATGAGTGATTGTGTCAGTGAATGTGTGAGTGATTGTGTCAGTGTAAATATGTCAGTGTGTGTCAGTGTGTGATTGTGTCAGTGTGAATGTGTGTGATTGTGTCAGTGTAAATATGTCAGTGATTTGTCAGTGTGTGATTGTGTCAGTGATTTGTCAGTGAGTGATTGTGTCAGTGTAAATGTGTCAGTGTGAATGTGTCAGTGTGAATATGTCAGTGATTTGTCAGTGTGAATGTGTAAGTGCAAATATATCAGTGATTTGTCACTGTGTGTCAGTGTGTGATTGTGTTAGTGATTGTGACAGTGAGTGATTGTGTAAGTGTAAATATGTCAGTGATTTGTCAGTGTAAGTACATGATTGTGTCAGTGTGAATGTGTCAGTGTAAATATGTCAGTGATTTGTCACTGTGTGTCAGTGAGTGATTGTGTCAGTGTGAATGTGGCAGTGTGAATGTGTCAGTGAATGATTGTAAGTGTGAATGTGTCAGTGTGAATGTGTCAGTGAATGATAGTGTCAGTGATTTGTCATTGTCAGTGAATGATTGTAAGTGTGAATGTGGCAGTGTGAATGTGTCAGTGAATGATAGAGTCAGTGTAAATATGTCAGTGATTTGTCAGTGTGAATGTGTCAGTGAGTGATTGTGTCAGTGTGAATGTGTCAGTGAGTGATTGTGTCAGTGTGAACATGTCAGTGAGTGTGTCAGTGTAAATATGTCAGTGATTTGTCAGTGTCAGTGAGTGATTGTGTCACTGTGAATATATCAGTGATATGTCAGTGAGTGTTTGTGACAGTGTGAATGTGTGAGTGTAAATATGTCAGTGATTTGTCATTGTGTGTCAGTGAGTGATTGTGTCAGTGTGCACGTCAGTGAATGATTGTGTCAGTGCGCGTATCAGTGTAAATATGTCAGTGATTTGTCAGTGTGAATGTGTAAGTGCAAATATGTCAGTGATTTGTCACTGTGTGTCAGTGTGTGATTGTGTCAGTGATTTGTCAGTGAGTGATTGTGTAAGTGTAAATATGTCAGTGATTTGTCAGTGTCAGTACGTGATTGTGTCAGTGTGAATGTGTCAGTGAGTGATTGTGTCAGTGTAAATATGACAGTGATATGTCAGTGTGAGTGTGTAAGTGTAAATATGTCAGTGATTTGTCACTGTGTGTCAGTGAGTGATTTGTCAGTGAGTGATTGTGTCAGTGATTTGTCAGTGAGTGATTGTGTCAGTGTACATATGTCAGGTGATTTGTCAGTGTGTGTCAGTGAGTGATTTGTCAGTGTGAATATGTCAGTGATTTGTCAGTGAGTGTTTGTGACAGTGTGAATGTGTCAGTGAGTGATTGTGTCAGTGTGAATGTGTCAGTGAATGATAGTGTCAGTGTAAATATGTCAGTGATTTGGCAGTGTGTGTCAGTGTGTGATTGTGACAGTGTGAATGTGTCAGTGTGAATGTGTCCGTGAGTGATTGTGACAGCGTGAATGTGTCAGTGTGAATGTGTCAGTGAGTGATGTGACAGTGTGAATGTGTCAGTGAATGATAGTGTCAGTGTAAATATGTCAGTGATTTGTCAGTGTCAGTACGTGATTGTGACAGTGTGAATGTGTCCGTGAGTGATTGTGACAGCGTGAATGTGTCAGTGTGAATGTGTCAGTGAGTGATTGTGACAGCGTGAATGTGTCAGTGTGAATGTGTCAGTGAGTGATGGTGACAGTGTGAATGTGTCAGTGTGAACATGTCAGTGAATGATTGTGTCAGTGTGAATGTGTCAGTGTGAATGTGTCCGTGAATGATTGTGTCAGTGTGAATGTGTCAGTGAATGTGTCAGTGTGAACATGTCAGTGAGTGATTGTGACAGCGAGAATGTGTCAGTGTGAATCTGTCAGTGAGTGATTGTGTCAGTGTAAATATGTCAGTGATTTGCCAGTGTGTGTCAGTGAGCGATTGTGTCAGTGTGCACGTCAGTGAATGATTGTGTCAGTGAGCACGTCAGTGATTTGTCAGTGTAAATATGTCAGTGATTTGTCAGTGTGTGTCAGTGAGTGATTGTGTCAGTGTGAACATGTCAGTGAATGATTGTGACAGTGTGAGTGTGTCAGTGTGAATGTGTCCGTGAGTGATTGTGACAGCGTGAATGTGTCAGTGTGAATGTGTCAGTTTATGTCAGTGTGTGATTGTGACAGTGTGAATATGTCAGTGATTTGTGAGTGTCAGTGAGTGATTGTGTCAGTGTGAATGTGTCAGTGAATGTGTCAGTGTGAATGTGTCAGTGAGTGATTGTGAGTGTGAATATGTCAGTGATCTGTCAGTGTCAGTGAGTGATTGTGTCAGTGTGTGTCAGTGAATGATTGTGACAGTGTGAATGTGTCAGTGTGAATGTGTCAGTGAGTGAATGTGTCAGTGAGCGTGTCAGTTAATGATTGTGTCAGTGAGCGTGTCAGTGAGTGATTGTGTCAGTGTAAATATGACAGTGATTTGTCAGTGTCAGTGAGTAATTGTGTGAGTGTGAATATGTCAGTGAGTGATTGTGTCAGTGAGCATGTCAGTGAATGTCTCCGTGTAAATATGTCAGTGATTGTGTCAGTGTGAGTGATTGTGACAGTGTGAATGTGTCAGTGTGAATATGTCAGTGTGAATGTATCAGTGAGTGATTGTGTCAGTGTGAATGTGTCAGTGAATGTGTCAGTGTGAACATGTCAGTGAGTGATTGTGTCAGTGTGAATGTGTCAGTGTAAATATGTCAGTGATTTGTCACTGTGTGTCAGTGAGTGATTGTGTCAGTGTGCACGTCAGTGAATGATTGTGTCAGTGATTTGTCAGTGTAAATATGTCAGTGATTTGTCAGTGCGAATGTGTAAGTGCAAATATGTCAGTGATTTGTCACTGTGTGTCAGTGTGTGATTGTGTCAGTGATTTGTCAGTGAGTGATTGTGTAAGTGTAAATATGTCAGTGATTTGTCAGTGTCAGTACGTGATTGTGTCAGTGTGAATGTGTCAGTGAGTGATTGTGTCAGTGTAAATATGACAGTGATTTGTCAGTGTGAGTGTGTAAGTGTAAATATGTCAGTGATTTGTCACTGTGTGTCAGTGAGTGATTGTGTCAGTGTGAATGTGTCAGTGAATGATAGTGTCAGTGATTTGTCATTGTCAGTGAGTGATTGTAAGTGTGAATGTGGCAGTGTGAATGTGTCAGTGAATGATTGAGTCAGTGTAAATATGTCAGTGATTTGTCAGTGTCAGTACGTGATTGTGTCAGTGTGAATGTGTCAGTGAGTGATTGTGTCAGTGTGAATGTGTCAGTGAGTGATTGTGTCAGTGTGAACATGTCAGTGAGTGTGTCAGTGTAAATATGTCAGTGATTTGTCAGTGTCAGTGAGTGATTGTGTCAGTGTGAATGTGGCAGTGTGAATGTGTCAGTGAATGATAGTGTCAGTGATTTGTCATTGTCAGTGAGTGATTGTAAGTGTGAATGTGGCAGTGTGAATGTGTCAGTGAATGATTGAGTCAGTGTAAATATGTCAGTGATTTGTCAGTGTCAGTACGTGATTGTGTCAGTGTGAATGTGTCAGTGAGTGATTGTGTCAGTGTGAATGTGTCAGTGAGTGATTGTGTCAGTGTGAACATGTCAGTGAGTGTGTCAGTGTAAATATGTCAGTGATTTGTCAGTGTCAGTGAGTGATTGTGTCAGTGTGAATATATCAGTGATATGTCAGTGAGTGTTTGTGACAGTGTGAATGTGTGAGTGTAAATATGTCAGTGATTTGTCAGTGAGTGATTGTGTCAGTGTGCACGTCAGTGAATGATTGTGTCAGTGAGCGTGTCAGTGATTTGTCAGTGTGAATATGTCAGTGATTTGTCAGTGAGTGTTTGTAACAGTGTGAATGTGTCAGTGAGTGATTGTGTCAGTGTAAATATGTCAGGTGATTTGTCAGTGTGTGTCAGTGAGTGATTTGTCAATGTGAATATGTCAGTGATTTGTCAGTGAGTGATTGTGTCAGTGTAAATATGTCAGGTGATTTGTCAGTGTGTGTCAGTGAGTGATTTGTCAGTGTGAATATGTCAGTGATTTGTCAGTTAGTGTTTGTGACAGCGTGAATGTGTCAGTGAGTGATTGTGTCAGCGTGAGTGTGTCAGTGAGTGATTGTGTGAGTGTGAATGTGTCAGTGATTTGTCAGTGTCAGTGAGTGATTGTGTCAGTGTGAATGTGTCAGTGACTGATAGTGTCAGTGATTTGTCATTGTCAGTGAGTGATTGTAAGTGTGACTGTGGCAGTGTGAATGTGTCAGTGAATGATAGTGTCAGTGATTTGTCATTGTCAGTGAGTGATTGTAAGTGTGAATGTGGCAGTGTGAATGTGTCAGTGAATGATTGAGTCAGTGTAAATATGTCAGTGATTTGTCAGTGTCAGTACGTGATTGTGTCAGTGTGAATGTGTCAGTGAGTGATTGTGTCAGTGTGAACATGTCAGTGAGTGTGTCAGTGTAAATATGTCAGTGATTTGTCAGTGTCAGTGAGTGATTGTGTCAGTGTGAATATATCAGTGATATGTCAGTGAGTGTTTGTGACAGTGTGAATGCGTGAGTGTAAATATGTCAGTGATTTGTCACTGTGTGTCAGTGAGTGATTGTGTCAGTGTGCACGTCAGTGAATGATTGTGTCAGTGAGTGTGTCAGTGATTTGTCAGTGTAAATATGTCAGTGATTTGTCAGTGTGAATGTGTAAGTGTAAATATGTCAGTGATTTGTCACTGTGTGTCAGTGTGTGATTGTGTCAGCGATTTGTCAGTGAGTGATTGTGTCAGTGTAAATATGTCAGTGATTTGTCAGTGTGTGTCAGTGAGTGATTTGTCAGTGTGAATATGTCAGTGATTTGTCAGTGAGTGTTTGTGACAGTGTGAATGTGTCAGTGTGAGTGATTGTGTCAGTGTGAATGTGTCAGTGAATGATAGTGTCAGTGATTTGTCATTGTCAGTGAGTGATTGTAAGTGTGAATGTGGCAGTGTGAATGTGTCAGTGAGTGATTGTGTCAGTGTAAATATATCAGTGATTTGTCAGTGAGTGTTTGTGACAGTGTGAATGTGTCAGTGAGTGATTGTGTCAGTGCGAATGTGTCAGTGAGTGATTGTGTCAGTGCGAATGTGTCAGTGATTTGTCAGTGTCAGTACGTGATTGTGACAGTGTGAATGTGTGAGTGAGTGTGTCAGTGTAAATATGTCAGTGATTTGTCACTGTGTGTCAGTGAGTGATTGTGACAGTGTGAATATGTCAGTGATTTGTCAGTGTGTGTCAGTGAGTGATTGTGACAGTGTGAATATGTCAGTGATTTGTCAGTGTGTGTCAGTGAGTGATTGTGACAGAGTAAATATGTCAGTGATTTGTCAGTGTGTGTCAGTGAGTGATTGTGACAGTGTGAATGTGTCAGTGAGTGATTGTGTCAGTGTGAATGTGTCAGTGATTTGTCTGTGTCAGTGAGTGATTGTGTCAGTGTAAATATGTCAGTGATTTGTCAGTGTGTGTCAGTGAGTGATTGTGTCAGTGTGCACGTCAGTGAATGATTGTGTCAGTGAGCGTGTCAGTGATTTGTCAGTGTAAATATGTCAGTGATTTGTCAGTGTGAATGTGTAAGTGCAAATATGTCAGTGATTTGTCACTGTGTGTCAGTGTATGATTGTGTCAGTGAGTGATTGTGTAAGTGTAAATATGTCAGTGATTTGTCAGTGTCAGTACATGATTGTGTCAGTGTGAATGTGTCAGTGTAAATATGTCAGTGATTTGTCACTGTGTGTCAGTGAGTGATTGTGTCAGTGTGCACGTCAGTGAATGATTGTGTCAGTGAGCGTGTCAGTGATTTGTCAGTGTAAATATGTCAGTGATTTGTCAGTGTGAATGTGTAAGTGCAAATATGTCAGTGATTTGTCACTGTGTGTCAGTGTATGATTGTGTCAGTGAGTGATTGTGTAAGTGTAAATATGTCAGTGATTTGTCAGTGTCAGTACATGATTGTGTCAGTGTGAATGTGTCAGTGTAAATATGTCAGTGATTTGTCATTGTGTGTCAGTGAGTGATTGTGTCAGTGTGCACGTCAGTGAATGATTGTGTCAGTGATTTGTCAGTGTAAATATGTCAGTGATTTGTCAGTGTGAATGTGTAAGTGCAAATATGTCAGTGATTTGTCACTGTGTGTCAGTGTGTGATTGTGTCAGTGATTTGTCAGTGAGTGATTGTGTAAGTGTAAATATGTCAGTGATTTGTCAGTGTCAGTACGTGATTGTGTCAGTGTGAATGTGTCAGTGAGTGATTGTGTCAGTGTAAATATGTCAGTGATTTGTCAGTGTGTGTCAGTGAGTGATTGTGTCAGTGTGCACGTCAGTGAGTGATTGTGTCAGTGAGCGTGTCAGTGATTTGTCAGTGTAAATATGTCAGTGATTTGTCAGTGTGAATGTGTAAGTGCAAATATGTCAGTGATTTGTCACTGTGTGTCAGTGTGTGATTGTGTCAGTGAGTGATTGTGTAAGTGTAAATATGTCAGTGATTTGTCAGTGTCAGTACATGATTGTGTCAGTGTGAATGTGTAAGTGCAAATATGTCAGTGATTTGTCACTGTGTGTCAGTGTGTGATTGTGTCAGTGATTTGTCAGTGAGTGATTGTGTAAGTGTAAATAAGTCAGTGATTTGTCAGTGTCAGTACGTGATTGTGTCAGTGTGAATGTGTCAGTGAGTGATTGTGTCAGTGTAAATATGTCAGTGATTTGTCATTGTGTGACAGTGAGTGATTGTGTCAGTGTGCACGTCAGTGAATGATTGTGTCAGTGATTTGTCAGTGTAAATATGTCAGTGATTTGTCAGTGTGAATGTGTAAGTGCAAATATGTCAGTGATTTGTCACTGTGTGTCAGTGTGTGATTGTGTCAGTGATTTGTCAGTGAGTGATTGTGTAAGTGTGAATGTGTCAGTGAATGATAGTGTCAGTGTAAATATGTCAGTGATTTGTCAGTGTCAGTACGTGATTGTGTCAGTGTGAATGTGTCAGTGAGTGATTGTGTCAGTGTAAATATGACAGTGATTTGTCAGTGTGAGTGTGTAAGTGTAAATATGTCAGTGATTTGTCACTGTGTGTCAGTGAGTGATTGTGTCAGTGTGAATGTGTCAGTGTGAATGTGTCAGTGAATGATAGTGTCAGTGTAAATATGTCAGGTGATTTGTCAGTGTGTGTCAGTGAGTGATTTGTCAGTGTGAATATGTCAGTGATTTGTCAGTGAGTGTTTGTGACAGTGTGAATGTGTCAGTGTGAGTGATTGTGTCAGTGTGAATGTGTCAGTGAATGATAGTGTCAGTGATTTGTCATTGTCAGTGAGTGATTGTAAGTGTGAATGTGGCAGTGTGAATGTGACAGTGAATGATAGTGTCAGTGTAAATATGTCAGTGATTTGTCAGTGTCAGTGAGTGATTGTGTCAGTGTGAACATGTCAGTGAGTGTGTTAGTGTAAATATGTCAGTGATTTGTCAGTGTGTGTCAGTGTGTGATTGTGTCAGTGTGTGTCAGTGTGTGATTGTGTCAGTGTGAATATGAGTGATTGTGTCAGTGTGAATGTGTGAGTGATTGTGTCAGTGTAAATATGTCAGTGATTTGTCAGTGTGTGTCAGTGTGTGATTGTGTCAGTGTGTATATGTCAGTGATTTGTCAGTGTGTGTCAGTGTGTGATTGTGTCAGTGTGAATGTGTGAGTGATTGTGTCAGTGTAAATATGTCAGTGATTTGTCAGTGTGTGATTGTGTGAGTGAGTGATTGTGTCAGTGTAAATATGTCAGTGATTTGTCAGTGAGTGATTGTGTCAGTGTGAATGTGTCAGTGTGAATGTGTCAGTGTGAATATGTCAGTGATTTGTCAGTGTGAATGTGTAAGTGCAAATATATCAGTGATTTGTCACTGTGTGTCAGTGTGTGATTGTGTCAGTGATTGTGTCAGTGAGTGATTGTGTAAGTGTAAATATGTCAGTGATTTGTCAGTGTAAGTACATGATTGTGTCAGTGTGAATGTGTCAGTGTAAATATGTCAGTGATTTGTCACTGTGTGTCAGTGAGTGATTGTGTCAGTGTGAATGTGTCAGTGAGTGATTGTAAGTGTGAATGTGGCAGTGTGAATGTGTCAGTGAATGATTGTAAGTGTGAATGAGTCAGTGTGAATGTGTCAGTAAATGATAGTGTCAGTGATTTGTCATTGTCAGTGAGTGATTGTAAGTGTGAATGTGGCAGTGTGAATGTGTCAGTGAATGATTGAGTCAGTGTAAATATGTCAGTGATTTGTCAGTGTCAGTACGTGATTGTGTCAGTGTGAATGTGTCAGTGAGTGATTGTGTCAGTGTGAATGTGTCAGTGAGTGATTGTGTCAGTGTGAACATGTCAGTGAGTGTGTCAGTGTAAATATGTCAGTGATTTGTCAGTGTCAGTGAGTGATTGTGTCAGTGTGAATATATCAGTGATATGTCAGTGAGTGTTTGTGACAGTGTGAATGTGTGAGTGTAAATATGTCAGTGATTTGTCACTGTGTGTCAGTGAGTGATTGTGTCAGTGTGCACGTCAGTGAATGATTGTGTCAGTGCGCGTATCAGTGTAAATATGTCAGTGATTTGTCAGTGTGAATGTGTAAGTGCAAATATGTCAGTGATTTGTCACTGTGTGTCAGTGTGTGATTGTGTCAGTGATTTGTCAGTGTCAGTACGTGATTGTGTCAGTGTGAATGTGTCAGTGAGTGATTGTGTCAGTGTAAATATGTCAGTGATTTGTCATTGTGTGACAGTGAGTGATTGTGTCAGTGTGCACGTCAGTGAATGATTGTGTCAGTGATTTGTCAGTGTAAATATGTCAGTGATTTGTCAGTGTGAATGTGTAAGTGCAAATATGTCAGTGATTTGTCACTGTGTGTCAGTGTGTGATTGTGTCAGTGATTTGTCAGTGAGTGATTGTGTAAGTGTGAATGTGTCAGTGAATGATAGTGTCAGTGTAAATATGTCAGTGATTTGTCAGTGTCAGTACGTGATTGTGTCAGTGTGAATGTGTCAGTGAGTGATTGTGTCAGTGTAAATATGACAGTGATATGTCAGTGTGAGTGTGTAAGTGTAAATATGTCAGTGATTTGTCACTGTGTGTCAGTGAGTGATTTGTCAGTGAGTGATTGTGTCAGTGATTTGTCAGTGAGTGATTGTGTCAGTGTACATATGTCAGGTGATTTGTCAGTGTGTGTCAGTGAGTGATTTGTCAGTGTGAATATGTCAGTGATTTGTCAGTGAGCGTTTCTGACAGTGTGAATGTGTCAGTGAGTGATTGTGTCAGTGTGAATGTGTCAGTGAATGATAGTGTCAGTGTAAATATGTCAGTGATTTGGCAGTGTGTGTCAGTGTGTGATTGTGACAGTGTGAATGTGTCAGTGTGAATGTGTCCGTGAGTGATTGTGACAGCGTGAATGTGTCAGTGTGAATGTGTCAGTGAGTGATGTGACAGTGTGAATGTGTCAGTGAATGATAGTGTCAGTGTAAATATGTCAGTGATTTGTCAGTGTCAGTACGTGATTGTGACAGTGTGAATGTGTCAGTGTGAATGTGTCCGTGAGTGATTGTGACAGCGTGAATGTGTCAGTGTGAATGTGTCAGTGAGTGATTGTGACAGCGTGAATGTGTCAGTGTGAATGTGTCAGTGAGTGATGGTGACAGTGTGAATGTGTCAGTGTGAATGTGTCAGTGAGTGATGGTGACAGTGTGAATGTGTCAGTGTGAACATGTCAGTGAATGATTGTGTCAGTGTGAATGTGTCAGTGTGAATGTGTCCGTGAATGATTGTGTCAGTGTGAATGTGTCAGTGAATGTGTCAGTGTGAACATGTCAGTGAGTGATTGTGACAGCGAGAATGTATCAGTGTGAATCTGTCAGTGAGTGATTGTGTCAGTGTACATATAACAGTGATTTGTCAGTGTGTGTCAGTGAGTGATTGTGTCAGTGTGCACGTCAGTGAATGATTGTGTCAGTGAGCACGTCAGTGATTTGTCAGTGTAAATATGTCAGTGATTTGTCAGTGTGTGTCAGTGAGTGATTGTGTCAGTGTTAACATGTCAGTGAATGATTGTGACAGTGTGAATGTGTCAGTGTGAATGTGTCCGTGAGTGATTGTGACAGCGTGAATGTGTCAGTGTGAATGTGTCAGTGAGTGAATGTGTCAGTGAGCGTGTCAGTGAATGATTGTGTCAGTGAGCGTGTCAGTGAGTGATTGTGTCAGTGTAAATATGACAGTGATTTGTCAGTGTCAGTGAGTAATTGTGTGAGTGTGAATATGTCAGTGAGTGATTGTGTCAGTGAGCATGTCAGTGAATGTCTCAGTGTAAATATGTCAGTGATTGTGTCAGTGTGAGTGATTGTGACAGTGTGAATGTGTCAGTGTGAATATGTCAGTGTGAATGTATCAGTGAGTGATTGTGTCAGTGTGAATGTGTCAGTGAATGTGTCAGTGTGAACATGTCAGTGAGTGATTGTGTCAGTGTGAATGTGTCAGTGTAAATATGTCAGTGATTTGTCACTGTGTGTCAGTGAGTGATTGTGTCAGTGTGCACGTCAGTGAATGATTGTGTCAGTGATTTGTCAGTGTAAATATGTCAGTGATTTGTCAGTGTGAATGTGTAAGTGCAAATATGTCAGTGATTTGTCACTGTGTGTCAGTGTGTGATTGTGTCAGTGATTTGTCAGTGAGTGATTGTGTAAGTGTAAATATGTCAGTGATTTGTCAGTGTCAGTACGTGATTGTGTCAGTGTGAATGTGTCAGTGAGTGATTGTGTCAGTGTAAATATGACAGTGATTTGTCAGTGTGAGTGTGTAAGTGTAAATATGTCAGTGATTTGTCACTGTGTGTCAGTGAGTGATTGTGTCAGTGTGAATGTGTCAGTGTGAATGTGTCAGTGAATGATAGTGTCAGTGATTTGTCATTGTCAGTGAGTGATTGTAAGTGTGACTGTGGCAGTGTGAATGTGTCAGTGAATGATAGTGTCAGTGATTTGTCATTGTCAGTGAGTGATTGTAAGTGTGAATGTGGCAGTGTGAATGTGTCAGTGAATGATTGAGTCAGTGTAAATATGTCAGTGATTTGTCAGTGTCAGTACATGATTGTGTCAGTGTGAATGTGTCAGTGAGTGATTGTGTCAGTGTGAATGTGTCAGTGAGTGATTGTGTCAGTGTGAACATGTCAGTGAGTGTGTCAGTGTAAATATGTCAGTGATTTGTGAGTGTCAGTGAGTGATTGTGTCAGTGTGAATGTGTCAGTGAGTGTGTCAGTGTAAATATGTCAGTGATTTGTGAGTGTCAGTGAGTGATTGTGTCAGTGTGAATGTGTCAGTGAATGTGTCAGTGTGAATGTGTCAGTGAGTGATTGTGAGTGTGAATATATCAGTGATCTGTCAGTGTCAGTGAGTGATTGTGTCAGTGTGTGTCAGTGAATGATTGTGACAGTGTGAATGTGTCAGTGTGAATGTGTCAGTGAGCGTGTCACTGAATGATTGTGTCAGTGAGCGTGTCAGTGAGTTATTGTGTCAGTGTAAATATGACAGTGATTTGTCAGTGTCAGTGAGTAATTGTGTGAGTGTGAATATGTCAGTGAGTGATTGTGTCAGTGAGCATGTCAGTGAATGTCTCAGTGTAAATATGTCAGTGATTGTGTCAGTGTGAGTGATTGTGACAGTGTGAATGTGTCAGTGTGAATATGTCAGTGTGAATGTATCAGTGAGTGATTGTGTCAGTGTGAATGTGTCAGTGAATGTGTCAGTGTGAACATGTCAGTGAGTGATTGTGTCAGTGTGAATGTGTCAGTGTAAATATGTCAGTGATTTGTCACTGTGTGTCAGTGAGTGATTGTGTCAGTGTGCACGTCAGTGAATGATTTTGTCAGTGCGCGTATCAGTGTAAATATGTCAGTGATTTGTCAGTGTGAATGTGTAAGTGCAAATATGTCAGTGATATGTCACTGTGTGTCAGTGTGTGATTGTGTCAGTGATTTGTCAGTGAGTGATTGTGTAAGTGTAAATATGTCAGTGATTTGTCAGTGTCAGTACGTGATTGTGTTAGTGTGAATGTGTCAGTGAGTGATTGTGTCAGTGTAAATATGACAGTGATTTGTCAGTGTGAGTGTGTAAGTGTAAATATGTCAGTGATTTGTCACTGTGTGTCAGTGAGTGATTGTGTCAGTGTGAATGTGTCAGTGTGAATGTGTCAGTGAATGATAGTGTCAGTGATTTGTCATTGTCAGTGAGTGATTGTAAGTGTGACTGTGGCAGTGTGAATGTGTCAGTGAATGCTAGTGTCAGTGATTTGTCATTGTCAGTGAGTGATTGTAAGTGTGACTGTGGCAGTGTGAATGTGTCAGTGAATGATTGAGTCAGTGTAAATATGTCAGTGATTTGTCAGTGTCAGTACATGATTGTGTCAGTGTGAATGTGTCAGTGAGTGATTGTGTCAGTGTGAATGTGTCAGTGAGTGATTGTGTCAGTGTGAACATGTCAGTGAGTGTGTCAGTGTAAATATGTCAGTGATTTGTCAGTGTCAGTGAGTGATTGTGTCAGTGTGAATATATCAGTGATATGTCAGTATTTGTGACAGTGTGAATGTGTAGTGTAAATATGTCAGTGATTTGTCAGTGAGTGATTGTGTCAGTGTGCACGTCAGTGAATGATTGTGTCAGTGAGCGTGTCAGTGATTTGTCAGTGTGAATATGTCAGTGATTTGTCAGTGAGTGTTTGTGACAGTGTGAATATGTCAGTGAGTGATTGTGTCAGTGTAAATATGTCAGGTGATTTGTCAGTGTGTGTCAGTGAGTGATTTGTCAATGTGAATATGTCAGTGATTTGTCAGTGAGTGATTGTGTCAGTGTGAATGTGTCAGTGTGAACATGTCAGTGAGTGTGTCAGTGTAAATATGTCAGTGATTTGTCAGTGTCAGTGAGTGATTGTGTCAGTGTGAATATATCAGTGATATGTCAGTGAGTGATTGTGTCAGTGTGAATGTGTCAGTGATTTGTCTGTGTCAGTGAGTGATTGTGTCAGTGTGCACGTCAGTGAATGATTTTGTCAGTGCGCGTATCAGTGTAAATATGTCAGTGATTTGTCAGTGTGAATGTGTAAGTGCAAATATGTCAGTGATTTGTCACTGTGTGTCAGTGTGTGATTGTGTCAGTGATTTGTCAGTGAGTGATTGTGTAAGTGTAAATATGTCAGTGATTTGTCAGTGTCAGTACGTGATTGTGTCAGTGTGAATGTGTCAGTGAGTGATTGTGTCAGTGTAAATATGACAGTGATATGTCAGTGTGAGTGTGTAAGTGTAAATATGTCAGTGATTTGTCACTGTGTGTCAGTGAGTGATTGTGTCAGTGTGAATGTGTCAGTGTGAATGTGTCAGTGAATGATAGTGTCAGTGATTTGTCATTGTCAGTGAGTGATTGTAAGTGTGACTGTGGCAGTGTGAATGTGTCAGTGAATGATAGTGTCAGTGATTTGTCATTGTCAGTGAGTGATTGTAAGTGTGACTGTGGCAGTGTGAATGTGTCAGTGAATGATTGAGTCAGTGTAAATATGTCAGTGATTTGTCAGTGTCAGTACATGATTGTGTCAGTGTGAATGTGTCAGTGAGTGATTGTGTCAGTGTGAATGTGTCAGTGAGTGATTGTGTCAGCGTGAACATGTCAGTGAGTGTGTCAGTGTAAATATGTCAGTGATTTGTCAGTGTCAGTGAGTGATTGTGTCAGTGTGAATATATCAGTGATATGTCAGTATTTGTGACAGTGTGAATGTGTGAGTGTAAATATGTCAGTGATTTGTCAGTGAGTGATTGTGTCAGTGTGCACGTCAGTGAATGATTGTGTCAGTGAGCGTGTCAGTGATTTGTCAGTGTGAATATGTCAGTGATTTGTCAGTGAGTGTTTGTGACAGTGTGAATATGTCAGTGAGTGATTGTGTCAGTGTAAATATGTCAGGTGATTTGTCAGTGTGTGTCAGTGAGTGATTTGTCAATGTGAATATGTCAGTGATTTGTCAGTGAGTGATTGTGTCAGTGTGAATGTGTCAGTGTGAACATGTCAGTGAGTGTGTCAGTGTAAATATGTCAGTGATTTGTCAGTGTCAGTGAGTGATTGTGTCAGTGTGAATATATCAGTGATATGTCAGTGAGTGATTGTGTCAGTGTGAATGTGTCAGTGATTTGTCTGTGTCAGTGAGTGATTGTGTCAGTGTGCACGTCAGTGAATGATTGTGTCAGTGAGCGTGTCAGTGATTTGTCACTGTGTGTCAGTGTGTGATTGTGTCAGCGATTTGTCAGTGAGTGATTGTGTCAGTGTAAATATGTCAGTGATTTGTCAGTGTGTGTCAGTGAGTGATTTGTCAGTGTGAATATGTCAGTGATTTGTCAGTGAGTGATTGTGACAGTGTGAATGTGTCAGTGTGAGTGATTGTGTCAGTGTGAATGTGTCAGTGAATGATAGTGTCAGTGATTTGTCATTGTCAGTGAGTGATTGTAAGTGTGAATGTGGCAGTGTGAATGTGTCAGTGAGTGATTGTGTCAGTGTAAATATATCAGTGATTTGTCAGTGAGTGATTGTCAGTGCGAATGTGTCAGTGAGTGATTGTGTCAGTGCGAATGTGTCAGTGATTTGTCAGTGTCAGTACGTGATTGTGACAGTGTGAATGTGTCAGTGTGTCAGTGTAAATATGTCAGTGATTTGTCAGTGTGTGTCAGTGAGTGATTGTGACAGTGTGAATATGTCAGTGATTTGTCAGTGTGTGTCAGTGAGTGATTGTGACAGAGTAAATATGTCAGTGATTTGTCAGTGTGTGTCAGTGAGTGATTGTGACAGTGTGAATGTGTCAGTGAGTGATTGTGTCAGTGTGAATGTGTCAGTGATTTGTCTGTGTCAGTGAGTGATTGTGTCAGTGTAAATATGTCAGTGATTTGTCAGTGTGTGTCAGTGAGTGATTGTGTCAGTGTGCACGTCAGTGAATGATTGTGTCAGTGAGCGTGTCAGTGATTTGTCAGTGTAAATATGTCAGTGATTTGTCAGTGTGAATGTGTAAGTGCAAATATGTCAGTGATTTGTCACTGTGTGTCAGTGTGTGATTGTGTCAGTGATTTGTGAGTGAGTGATTGTGTAAGTGTGAATGTGTCAGTGAATGATAGTGTCAGTGTAAATATGTCAGTGATTTGTCAGTGTCGGTACGTGATTGTGTCAGTGTGAATGTGTCAGTGAGTGATTGTGTCAGTGTAAATATGACAGTGATTTGTCAGTGTGAGTGTGTAAGTGTAAATATGTCAGTGATTTGTCACTGTGTGTCAGTGAGTGATTGTGTCAGTGTGAATGTGTCAGTGTGAATGTGTCAGTGAATGATAGTGTCAGTGTAAATATGTCAGGTGGTTTGTCAGTGTGTGTCAGTGAGTGATTTGTCAGTGTGAATATGTCAGTGATTTGTCAGTGTGAATGTGTAAGTGCAAATATATCAGTGATTTGTCACTGTGTCAGTGTGTGATTGTGTCAGTGATTTGTCAGTGAGTGATTGTGTAAGTGTAAATATGTCAGTGATTTGTCAGTGTGAATGTGTAAGTGCAAATATGTCAGTGATTTGTCTCTGTGTGTCAGTGTGTGATTGTGTCAGTGATTTGTCAGTGAGTGATTGTGTAAGTGTAAATATGTCAGTGATTTGTCAGTGTCAGAACGTGATTGTGTCAGTGTGAATGTGTCAGTAAGTGATTGTGTCAGTGTAAATATGACAGTGATATGTCAGTGTGAGTGTGTAAGTGTAAATATGTCAGTGATTTGTCACTGTGTGTCAGTGAGTGATTTGTCAGTGAGTGATTGTGTCAGTGATTTGTCAGTGAGTGATTGTGTCAGTGTACATATGTCAGGTGATTTGTCAGTGTGTGTCAGTGAGTGATTTGTCAGTGTGAATATGTCAGTGATTTGTCAGTGAGTGTTTGTGACAGTGTGAATGTGTCAGTGAGTGATTGTGTGAATGTGTCAGTGAATGATAGTGTCAGTGTAAATATGTCAGTGATTTGGCAGTGTGTGTCAGTGTGTGATTGTGACAGTGTGAATGTGTCAGTGTGAATGTGTCCGTGAGTGATTGTGACAGCGTGAATGTGTCAGTGTGAATGTGTCAGTGAGTGATGTGACAGTGTGAATGTGTCAGTGAATGATAGTGTCAGTGTAAATATGTCAGTGATTTGTCAGTGTCAGTACGTGATTGTGACAGTGTGAATGTGTCAGTGTGAATGTGTCCGTGAGTGATTGTGACAGCGTGAATATGTCAGTGTGAATGTGTCAGTGAGTGATTGTGACAGCGTGAATGTGTCAGTGTGAATGTGTCAGTGAGTGATGGTGACAGTGTGAATGTGTCAGTGTGAACATGTCAGTGAATGATTGTGTCAGTGTGAATGTGTCAGTGTGAATATGTCCGTGAATGATTGTGTCAGTGTGAATGTGTCAGTGAATGTGTCAGTGTGAACATGTCAGTGAGTGATTGTGACAGCAAGAATGTGTCAGTGTGAATCTGTCAGTGAGTGATTGTGTCAGTGTAAATATGTCAGTGATTTGTCAGTGTGTGTCAGTGAGTGATTGTGTCAGTGTGCACGTCAGTGAAAGATTGCGACAGCGAGAATGTGTCAGTGTGAATCTGTCAGTGAGTGATTGTGTCAGTGTAAATATGTCAGTGATTTATCAGTGTGTGTCAGTGAGTGATTGTGTCAGTGTGCACGTCAGTGAATGATTGTGTCAGTGAGCACGTCAGTGATTTGTCAGTGTAAATATGTCAGTGATTTGTCAGTGTGTGTCAGTGAGTGATTGTGTCAGTGTGAACATGTCAGTGAATGATTGTGACAGTGTGAATGTGTCAGTGTGAATGTGTCCGTGAGTGATTGTGACAGCGTGAATGTGTCAGTGTGAATGTGTCAGTGATTTGTCAGTTTATGTCAGTGTGTGATTGTGACAGTGTGAATATGTCAGTGATTTGTGAGTGTCAGTGAGTGATTGTGTCAGTGTGAATGTGTCAGTGAATGTGTCAGTGTGAATGTGTCAGTGAGTGATTGTGAGTGTGAATATGTCAGTGATCTGTCAGTGTCAGTGAGTGATTGTGTCAGTGTGTGTCAGTGAATGATTGTGACAGTGTGAATGTGTCAGTGTGAATGTGTCAGTGAGTGAATGTGTCAGTGAGCGTGTCAGTGAATGATTGTGTCAGTGTGCGTGTCAGTGAGTGATTGTGTCAGTGTAAATATGACAGTGATTTGTCAGTGTCAGTGAGTAATTGTGTCAGTGTGAATGTGTCAGTGAGTGATTGTGTCAGTGTGAATGTGTCAGTGAGTGATTGTGTCAGTGTGAACATGTCAGTGAGTGTGTCAGTGTAAATATGTCAGTGATTTGTCAGTGTCAGTGAGTGATTGTGTCAGTGTGAATATATCAGTGATATGTCAGTGAGTATTTGTGACAGTGTGAATGTGTGAGTGTGAATGTGTCCGTGAGTGATTGTGACAGCGTGAATGTGTCAGTGTGAATGTGTCCGTGAGTGATTGTGACAGCGTGAATGTGTCAGTGTGAATGTGTCAGTGAGTGATGTGACAGTGTGAATGTGTCAGTGAATGATAGTGTCAGTGTAAATATGTCAGTGATTTGTCAGTGTCAGTACGTGAATGTGTCAGTGTGAATGTGTCCGTGAGTGATTGTGACAGCGTGAATATGTCAGTGTGAATGTGTCAGTGAGTGATTGTGACAGCGTGAATGTGTCAGTGTGAATGTGTCAGTGAGTGATGGTGACAGTGTGAATGTGTCAGTGTGAACATGTCAGTGAATGATTGTGTCAGTGTGAATGTGTCAGTGTGAATATGTCCGTGAATGATTGTGTCAGTGTGAATGTGTCAGTGAATGTGTCAGTGTGAACATGTCAGTGAGTGATTGTGACAGCAAGAATGTGTCAGTGTGAATCTGTCAGTGAGTGATTGTGTCAGTGTAAATATGTCAGTGATTTGTCAGTGTGTGTCAGTGAGTGATTGTGTCAGTGTGCACGTCAGTGAAAGATTGCGACAGCGAGAATGTGTCAGTGTGAATCTGTCAGTGAGTGATTGTGTCAGTGTAAATATGTCAGTGATTTATCAGTGTGTGTCAGTGAGTGATTGTGTCAGTGTGCACGTCAGTGAATGATTGTGTCAGTGAGCACGTCAGTGATTTGTCAGTGTAAATATGTCAGTGATTTGTCAGTGTGTGTCAGTGAATGATTGTGACAGTGTGAATGTGTCAGTGTGAATGTGTCCGTGAGTGATTGTGACAGCGTGAATGTGTCAGTGTGAATGTGTCAGTGATTTGTCAGTTTATGTCAGTGTGTGATTGTGACAGTGTGAATATGTCAGTGATTTGTGAGTGTCAGTGAGTGATTGTGTCAGTGTGAATGTGTCAGTGAATGTGTCAGTGTGAATGTGTCAGTGAGTGATTGTGAGTGTGAATATGTCAGTGATCTGTCAGTGTCAGTGAGTGATTGTGTCAGTGTGTGTCAGTGAATGATTGTGACAGTGTGAATGTGTCAGTGTGAATGTGTCAGTGAGTGAATGTGTCAGTGAGCGTGTCAGTGAATGATTGTGTCAGTGAGCGTGTTAGTGAGTGATTGTGTCAGTGTAAATATGACAGTGATTTGTCAGTGTCAGTGAGTAATTGTGTCAGTGTGAATGTGTCAGTGAGTGATTGTGTCAGTGTGAATGTGTCAGTGAGTGATTGTGTCAGTGTGAACATGTCAGTGAGTGTGTCAGTGTAAATATGTCAGTGATTTGTCAGTGTCAGTGAGTGATTGTGTCAGTGTGAATATATCAGTGATATGTCAGTGAGTATTTGTGACAGTGTGAATGTGTGAGTGTAAATATGTCAGTGATTTGTCAGTGAGTGATTGTGTCAGTGTGCACGTCAGTGAATGATTGTGTCAGTGAGCGTGTCAGTGATTTGTCAGTGTGAATATGTCAGTGATTTGTCAGTGAGTGTTTGTGACAGTGTGAATGTGTCAGTGAGTGATTGTATCAGTGTAAATATGTCAGGTGATTTGTCAGTGTGTGTCAGTGAGTGATTTGTCAATGTGAATATGTCAGTGATTTGTCAGTGAGTGTTTGTGACAGTGTGAATGTGTCAGTGAGTGATTGTGTCAGTGTGAATGTGTCAGTGAGTGATTGTGTCAGTGTAAATATGTCAGGTGATTTGTCAGTGTGTGTCAGTGAGTGATTTGTCAGTGTGAATATGTCAGTGATTTGTCAGTGAGTGTTTGTGACAGTGTGAATGTGTCAGTGAGTGATTGTGTCAGCGTGAGTGTGTCAGTGAGTGATTGTGTGAGTGTGAATGTGTCAGTGATTTGTCAGTGTCAGTGAGTGATTGTGTCAGTGTGAATGTGTCAGTGAGTGATTGTGTCAGTGATATGTCATTGTCAGTGAGTGATTGTAAGTGTGACTGTGGCAGTGTGAATGTGTCAGTGAATGATAGTGTCAGTGATTTGTCATTGTCAGTGAGTGATTGTAAGTGTGAATGTGGCAGTGTGAATGTGTCAGTGAATGATTGAGTCAGTGTAAATATGTCAGTGATTTGTCAGTGTCAGTACATGATTGTGTCAGTGTGAATGTGTCAGTGAGTGATTGTGTCAGTGTGAACATGTCAGTGAGTGTGTCAGTGTAAATATGTCAGTGATTTGTCAGAGTCAGTGATTTATTGTGTCAGTGTGAATATATCAGTGATATGTCAGTGAGTGTTTGTGACAGTGTGAATGCGTGAGTGTAAATATGTCAGTGATTTGTCAGTGAGTGATTGTGTCAGTGTGCACGTCAGTGAATGATTGTGTCAGTGAGCGTGTCAGTGATTTGTCAGTGTGAATATGTCAGTGATTTGTCAGTGAGTGTTTGTGACAGTGTGAATGTGTCAGTGAGTGATTGTGTCAGTGTAAATATGTCAGGTGATTTGTCAGTGTGTGTCAGTGAGTGATTTGTCAATGTGAATATGTCAGTGATTTGTCAGTGAGTGATTGTGTCAGTGTAAATATGTCAGGTGATTTGTCAGTGTGTGTCAGTGAGTGATTGTGTCAGTGTGAATATAACAGTGATATGTCAGTGAGTGTTTGTGACAGTGTGAATGCGTGAGTGTAAATATGTCAGTGATTTGTCACTGTGTGTCAGGGAGTGATTGTGTCAGTGTGCACGTCAGTGAATGATTGTGTCAGTGAGCGTGTCAGTGATTTGTCAGTGTAAATATGTCAGTGATTTGTCAGTGTGAATGTGTAAGTGTAAATATGTCAGTGATTTGTCACTGTGTGTCAGTGTGTGATTGTGTCAGCGATTTGTCAGTGAGTGATTGTGTCAGTGTAAATATGTCAGTGATTTGTCAGTGTGTGTCAGTGAGTGATTTGTCAGTGTGAATATGTCAGTGATTTGTCAGTGAGTGTTTGTGACAGTGTGAATGTGTCAGTGTGAGTGATTGTGTCAGTGTGAATGTGTCAGTGAATGATAGTGTCAGTGATTTGTCATTGTCAGTGAGTGATTGTAAGTGTGAATGTGGCAGTGTGAATGTGTCAGTGAGTGATTGTGTCAGTGCGAATGTGTCAGTGAGTGATTGTGTCAGTGCGAATGAGTCAGTGATTTGTCAGTGTCAGTACGTGATTGTGACAGTGTGAATGTGTCAGTGAGTGTGTCAGTGTAAATATGTCAGTGATTTGTCACTGTATGTCAGTGAGTGATTGTGACAGAGTAAATATGTCAGTGATTTGTCAGTGTGTGTCAGTGAGTGATTGTGACAGTGTGAATGTGTCAGTGAGTGATTGTGTCAGTGTGAATGTGTCAGTGATTTGTCTGTGTCAGTGAGTGATTGTGTCAGTGTAAATATGTCAGTGATTTGTCAGTGTGTGTCAGTGAGTGATTGTGTCAGTGTGCACGTCAGTGAATGATTGTGTCAGTGAGCGTGTCAGTGATTTGTCAGTGTAAAAATGTCAGTGATTTGTCAGTGTGAATGTGTAAGTGCAAATATGTCAGTGATTTGTCACTGTGTGTCAGTGTGTGATTGTGTCAGTGAGTGATTGTGTAAGTGTAAATATGTCAGTGATTTGTCAGTGTCAGTACATGATTGTGTCAGTGTGAATGTGTCAGTGTAAATATGTCAGTGATTTGTCACTGTGTGTCAGTGAGTGATTGTGTCAGTGTGCACGTCAGTGAATGATTGTGTCAGTGATTTGTCAGTGTAAATATGTCAGTGATTTGTCAGTGTGAATGTGTAAGTGCAAATATGTCAGTGATTTGTCACTGTGTGTCAGTGTGTGATTGTGTCAGTGATTTGTCAGTGAGTGATTGTGTAAGTGTGAATGTGTCAGTGAATGATAGTGTCAGTGTAAATATGTCAGGTGATTTGTCAGTGTGTGTCAGTGAGTGATTTGTCAATGTGAATATGTCAGTGATTTGTCAGTGAGTGATTGTGTCAGTGTAAATATGTCAGGTGATTTGTCAGTGTGTGTCAGTGAGTGATTGTGTCAGTGTGAATATATCAGTGATATGTCAGTGAGTGTTTGTGACAGTGTGAATGCGTGAGTGTAAATATGTCAGTGATTTGTCACTGTGTGTCAGGGAGTGATTGTGTCAGTGTGCACGTCAGTGAATGATTGTGTCAGTGAGCGTGTCAGTGATTTGTCAGTGTAAATATGTCAGTGATTTGTCAGTGTGAATGTGTAAGTGTAAATATGTCAGTGATTTGTCACTGTGTGTCAGTGTGTGATTGTGTCAGCGATTTGTCAGTGAGTGATTGTGTCAGTGTAAATATGTCAGTGATTTGTCAGTGTGTGTCAGTGAGTGATTTGTCAGTGTGAATATGTCAGTGATTTGTCAGTGAGTGTTTGTGACAGTGTGAATGTGTCAGTGTGAGTGATTGTGTCAGTGTGAATGTGTCAGTGAATGATAGTGTCAGTGATTTGTCATTGTCAGTGAGTGATTGTAAGTGTGAATGTGGCAGTGTGAATGTGTCAGTGAGTGATTGTGTCAGTGTAAATATATCAGTGATTTGTCAGTGAGTGTTTGTGACAGTGTGAATGTGTCAGTGAGTGATTGTGTCAGTGCGAATGTGTCAGTGAGTGATTGTGTCAGTGCGAATGTGTCAGTGATTTGTCAGTGTCAGTACGTGATTGTGACAGTGTGAATGTGTCAGTGAGTGTGTCAGTGTAAATATGTCAGTGATTTGTCACTGTATGTCAGTGAGTGATTGTGACAGAGTAAATATGTCAGTGATTTGTCAGTGTGTGTCAGTGAGTGATTGTGACAGTGTGAATGTGTCAGTGAGTGATTGTGTCAGTGTGAATGTGTCAGTGATTTGTCTGTGTCAGTGAGTGATTGTGTCAGTGTAAATATGTCAGTGATTTGTCAGTGTGTGTCAGTGAGTGATTGTGTCAGTGTGCACGTCAGTGAATGATTGTGTCAGTGAGCGTGTCAGTGATTTGTCAGTGTAAATATGTCAGTGATTTGTCAGTGTGAATGTGTAAGTGCAAATATGTCAGTGATTTGTCACTGTGTGTCAGTGTGTGATTGTGTCAGTGAGTGATTGTGTAAGTGTAAATATGTCAGTGATTTGTCAGTGTCAGTACATGATTGTGTCAGTGTGAATGTGTCAGTGTAAATATGTCAGTGATTTGTCACTGTGTGTTAGTGAGTGATTGTGTCAGTGTGCACGTCAGTGAATGATTGTGTCAGTGATTTGTCAGTGTAAATATGTCAGTGATTTGTCAGTGTGAATGTGTAAGTGCAAATATGTCAGTGATTTGTCACTGTGTGTCAGTGTGTGATTGTGTCAGTGATTTGTCAGTGAGTGATTGTGTAAGTGTGAATGTGTCAGTGAATGATAGTGTCAGTGTAAATATGTCAGTGATTTGTCAGTGTCAGTACGTGATTGTGTCAGTGTGAATGTGTCAGTGAGTGATTGTGTCAGTGTAAATATGACAGTGATTTGTCAGTGTGAGTGTGTAAGTGTAAATATGTCAGTGATTTGTCACTGTGTGTCAGTGAGTGATTGTGTCAGTGTGAATGTGTCAGTGTGAATGTGTCAGTGAATGATAGTGTCAGTGTAAATATGTCAGGTGATTTGTCAGTGTGTGTCAGTGAGTGATTTGTCAGTGTGAATATGTCAGTGATTTGTCAGTGAGTGTTTGTGACAGTGTGAATGTGTCAGTGTGAGTGATTGTGTCAGTGTGAATGTGTCAGTGAATGATAGTGTCAGTGATTTGTCATTGTCAGTGAGTGATTGTAAGTGTGAATGTGGCAGTGTGAATGTGACAGTGAATGATAGTGTCAGTGTAAATATGTCAGTGATTTGTCAGTGACAGTGAGTGATTGTGTCAGTGTGAACATGTCAGTGAGTGTGTTAGTGTAAATATGTCAGTGATCTGTCAGTGTGTGTCAGTGTGTGATTGTGTCAGTGTGTGTCAGTGTGTGATTGTGTCAGTGTGAATATGAGTGATTGTGTCAGTGTGAATGTGTGAGTGATTGTGTCAGTGTAAATATGTCAGTGATTTGTCAGTGTGTGTCAGTGTGTGATTGTGTCAGTGTGTATATGTCAGTGATTTGTCAGTGTGTGTCAGTGTGTGATTGTGTCAGTGTGAATGTGTGAGTGATTGTGTCAGTGTAAATATGTCAGTGATTTGTCAGTGAGTGATTGTGTCAGTGTAAATATGTCAGTGATTTGTCAGTGATTTGTCAGTGAGTGATTGTGTCAGTGTGAATGTGTCAGTGTGATTATGTCAGTGATTTGTCAGTGTGAATGTGTAAGTGCAAATATATCAGTGATTTGTCACTGTGTGATTGTGTCAGTGAGTGATTGTGTAAGTGTAAATATGTCAGTGATTTGTCAGTGTAAGTACATGATTGTGTCAGTGTGAATGTGTCAGTGTAAATATGTCAGTGATTTGTCACTGTGTGTCAGTGAGTGATTGTGTCAGTGTGAATGTGTCAGTGAGTGATTGTAAGTGTGAATGTGGCAGTGTGAATGTGTCAGTGAATGATTGTAAGTGTGAATGTGTCAGTGTGAATGTGTCAGTGAATGATAGTGTCAGTGATTTGTCATTGTCAGTGAGTGATTGTAAGTGTGAATGTGGCAGTGTGAATGTGTCAGTGAATTATAGAGTCAGTGTAAATATGTCAGTGATTTGTCAGTGTGAATGTGTCAGTGAGTGATTGTGTCAGTGTGAATGTGTCAGTGTGAATGTGTCAGTGTGATTATGTCAGTGATTTGTCAGTGTGAATGTGTAAGTGCAAATATATCAGTGATTTGTCACTGTGTGATTGTGTCAGTGATTGTGTCAGTGAGTGATTGTGTAAGTGTAAATATGTCAGTGATTTGTCAGTGTAAGTACATGATTGTGTCAGTGTGAATGTGTCAGTGTAAATATGTCAGTGATTTGTCACTGTGTGTCAGTGAGTGATTGTGTCAGTGTGAATGTGTCAGTGAGTGATTGTAAGTGTGAATGTGGCAGTGTGAATGTGTCAGTGAATGATTGTAAGTGTGAATGTGTCAGTGTGAATGTGTCAGTGAATGATAGTGTCAGTGATTTGTCATTGTCAGTGAGTGATTGTAAGTGTGAATGTGGCAGTGTGAATGTGTCAGTGAATGATAGAGTCAGTGTAAATATGTCAGTGATTTGTCAGTGTGAATGTGTCAGTGAGTGATTGTGTCAGTGTGAATGTGTCAGTGTGAATGTGTCAGTGTGAATATGTCAGTGATTTGTCAGTGTGAATGTGTAAGTGCAAATATATCAGTGATTTGTCACTGTGTGTCAGTGTGTGATTGTGTCAGTGAGTGAATGTGTCAGTGAGCGTGTCAGTGAATGATTGTGTCAGTGTGCGTGTCAGTGAGTGATTGTGTCAGTGTAAATATGACAGTGATTTGTCAGTGTCAGTGAGTAATTGTGTCAGTGTGAATGTGTCAGTGAGTGATTGTGTCAGTGTGAATGTGTCAGTGAGTGATTGTGTCAGTGTGAACATGTCAGTGAGTGTGTCAGTGTAAATATGTCAGTGATTTGTCAGTGTCAGTGAGTGATTGTGTCAGTGTGAATATATCAGTGATATGTCAGTGAGTGTTTGTGACAGTGTGAATGTGTGAGTGTAAATATGTCAGTGATTTGTCATTGTGTGTCAGTGAGTGATTGTGTCAGTGTGCACGTCAGTGAATGATTTTGTCAGTGCGCGTATCAGTGTAAATATGTCAGTGATTTGTCAGTGTGAATGTGTAAGTGCAAATATGTCAGTGATTTGTCACTGTGTGTCAGTGTGTGATTGTGTCAGTGATTTGTCAGTGAGTGATTGTGTAAGTGTAAATATGTCAGTGATTTGTCAGTGTCAGTACGTGATTGTGTCAGTGTGAATGTGTCAGTGAGTGATTGTGTCAGTGTAAATATGACAGTGATATGTCAGTGTGAGTGTGTAAGTGTAAATATGTCAGTGATTTGTCACTGTGTCAGTGAGTGATTTGTCAGTGAGTGATTGTGTCAGTGATTTGTCAGTGAGTGATTGTGTCAGTGTACATATGTCAGGTGATTTGTCAGTGTGTGTCAGTGAGTGATTTGTCAGTGTGACTATGTCAGTGATTTGTCAGTGAGTGTTTGTGACAGTGTGAATGTGTCAGTGAGTGATTGTGTCAGTATGAATGTGTCAGTGAATGATAGTGTCAGTGTAAATATGTCAGTGATTTGGCAGTGTGTGTCAGTGTGTGATTGTGACAGTGGGAATGTGTCAGTGTGAATGTGTCCGTGAGTGATTGTGACAGCATGAATGTGTCAGTGTGAATGTGTCAGTGAGTGATGTGACAGTGTGAATGTGTCAGTGAATGATAGTGTCAGTGTAAATATGTCAGTGATTTGTCAGTGTCAGTACGTGATTGTGACAGTGTGAATGTGTCAGTGTGAATGTGTCCGTGAGTGATTGTGACAGCGTGAATGTGTCAGTGTGAATGTGTCAGTGAGTGATTGTGACAGTGTGAATGTGTCAGTGAGTGATGGTGACAGTGTGAATGTGTCAGTGTGAACATGTCAGTGAATGATTGTGTCATTGTGAATGTGTCAGTGTGAATGTGTCCGTGAATGATTGTGTCAGTGTGAATGTGTCAGTGAATGTGTCAGTGTGAACATGTCAGTGAGTGATTGTGACAGCGAGAATGTGTCAGTGTGAATCTGTCAGTGAGTGATTGTGTCAGTGTAAATATGTCAGTGATTTGTCAGTGTGTGTCAGTGAGTGATTGTGTCAGTGTGCACGTCAGTGAATGATTGTGTCAGTGAGCACGTCAGTGATTTGTCAGTGTAAATATGTCAGTGATTTGTCAGTGTGTGTCAGTGAGTGATTGTGTCAGTGTGAACATGTCAGTGAATGATTGTGACAGTGTGAATGTGTCAGTGTGAATGTGTCCGTGAGTGATTGTGACAGCATGAATGTGTCAGTGTGAATGTGTCAGTGATTTGTCAGTTTATGTCAGTGTGTGATTGTGACAGTGTGAATATGTCAGTGATTTGTGAGTGTCAGTGAGTGATTGTGTCAGTGTGAATGTGTCAGTGAATGTGTCAGTGTGAATGTGTCAGTGAGTGATTGTGAGTGTGAATATGTCAGTGATCTGTCAGTGTCAGTGAGTGATTGTGTCAGTGTGTGTCAGTGAATGATTGTGACAGTGTGAATGTGTCAGTGTGAATGTGTCAGTGAGTGAATGTGTCAGTGAGCGTATCAGTGAATGATTGTGTCAGTGAGCGTGTCAGTGAGTGATTGTGTCAGTGTAAATATCACAGTGATTTGTCAGTGTCAGTGAGTAATTGTGTGAGTGTGAATATGTCAATGAGTGATTGTGTCAGTGAGCATGTCAGTGAATGTCTCAGTGTAAATATGTCAGTGACTGTGTCAGTGTGAGTGATTGTGACAGTGTGAATGTGTCAGTGTGAATATGTCAGTGTGAATGTATCAGTGAGTGATTGTGTCAGTGTGAATGTGTCAGTGAATGTGTCAGTGTGAATGTGTCAGTGAGTGATTGTGAGTGTGAATATGTCAGTGATCTGTCAGTGTCAGTGAGTGATTGTGTCAGTGTGTGTCAGTGAATGATTGTGACAGTGTGAATGTGTCAGTGTGAATGTGTCAGTGAGTGAATGTGTCAGTGAGCGTATCAGTGAATGATTGTGTCAGTGAGCGTGTCAGTGAGTGATTGTGTCAGTGTAAATATCACAGTGATTTGTCAGTGTCAGTGAGTAATTGTGTGAGTGTGAATATGTCAATGAGTGATTGTGTCAGTGAGCATGTCAGTGAATGTCTCAGTGTAAATATGTCAGTGACTGTGTCAGTGTGAGTGATTGTGACAGTGTGAATGTGTCAGTGTGAATATGTCAGTGTGAATGTATCAGTGAGTGATTGTGTCAGTGTGAATGTGTCAGTGAATGTGTCAGTGTGAACATGTCAGTGAGTGATTGTGTCAGTGTAAATATGTCAGTGATTTGTCACTGTGTGTCAGTGAGTGATTGTGTCAGTGTGCACGTCAGTGAATGATTGTGTCAGTGATTTGTCAGTGTAAATATGTCAGTGATTTGTCAGTGTGAATGTGTAAGTGCAAATATGTCAGTGATTTGTCACTGTGTGTCAGTGTGTGATTGTGTCAGTGATTTGTCAGTGAGTGATTGTGTAAGTGTAAATATGTCAGTGATTTGTCAGTGTCAGTATGTGATTGTGTCAGTGTGAATGTGTCAGTGAGTGATTGTGTCAGTGTAAATATGACAGTGATTTGTCAGTGTGAGTGTGTAAGTGTAAATATGTCAGTGATTTGTCACTGTGTGTCAGTGAGTGATTGTGTCAGTGTGAATGTGTCAGTGTGAATGTGTCAGTGTGACTGTGGCAGTGTGAATGTGTCAGTGAATGATAGTGTCAGTGATTTGTCATTGTCAGTGAGTGATTGTAAGTGTGAATGTGGCAGTGTGAATGTGTCAGTGAATGATTGAGTCAGTGTAAATATGTCAGTGATTTGTCAGTGTCAGTACGTGATTGTGTCAGTGTGAATGTGTCAGTGAGTGATTGTGTCAGTGAGTGATTGTGTCAGTGAGTGATTGTGTCAGTGTGAACATGTCAGTGAGTGTGTCAGTGTAAATATGTCAGTGATTTGTCAGGGTCAGTGAGTGAATGTGTCAGTGTGAACATGTCAGTGAGTGATTGTGTCAGTGTGATTGTGTCAGTGTGAATGTGTCAGTGTGAATGTGTCAGTGTGAATGTGTCAGTGATTGTGTCAGTGTGAATGTGTCAGTGAATGATTGTGATAGTGTGAATGTGTCAGTGTGATTGTGTCTGTGTGAATGTGTCAGTGAGTGATTGTGTCAGTGTGATTGTGTCAGTGTGAATGTGTCAGTGAATGATTGTGTCTGTGTGAATGTGTCAGTGAATGATTGTGACAGTGTGAATGTGTCAGTGTGAACATGTCAGTGAATGATTGTGACAGTGTGAATGTGTCAGTGTGAATGTGTCAGTGAGTGATTGTGACAGTGTGAATCTGTCAGTGAGTGATTGTGTCAGCGTGAATGTGTCAGTGTAAATATGTCAGTGATTTGTCAGTGTCAGTGAGTGATTGTAAGTGTGAATGTGGCAGTGTGAATGTGTCAGTGAATGATTGAGTCAGTGTAAATATGTCAGTGATTTGTCAGTGTCAGTACGTGATTGTGTCAGTGTGAATGTGTCAGTGAGTGATTGTGTCAGTGTGAATGTGTCAGTGAGTGATTGTGTCAGTGTGAACATGTCAGTGAGTGTGTCAGTGTAAATATGTCAGTGATTTGTCAGTGTCAGTGAGTGATTGTGTCAGTGTGAATATATCAGTGATATGTCAGTGAGTGTTTGTGACAGTGTGAATGTGTGAGTGTAAATATGTCAGTGATTTGTCACTGTGTGTCAGTGAGTGATTGTGTCAGTGTGCACGTCAGTGAATGATTGTGTCAGTGAGCGTGTCAGTGATTTGTCAGTGTAAATATGTCAGTGATTTGTCAGTGTGAATGTGTAAGTGTAAATATGTCAGTGATTTGTCACTGTGTGTCAGTGTGTGATTGTGTCAGCGATTTGTCAGTGAGTGATTGTGTCAGTTTAAATATGTCAGTGATTTGTCAGTGTGTGTCAGTGAGTGATTTGTCAGTGTGAATATGTCAGTGATTTGTCAGTGAGTGTTTGTGACAGTGTGAATGTGTCAGTGTGAGTGATTGTGTCAGTGTGAATGTGTCAGTGAATGATAGTGTCAGTGATTTGTCATTGTCAGTGAGTGATTGTAAGTGTGAATGTGGCAGTGTGAATGTGTCAGTGAGTGATTGTGTCAGTGTAAATATATCAGTGATTTGTCAGTGAGTGTTTTTGACAGTGTGAATGTGTCAGTGAGTGATTGTGTCAGTGCGAATGTGTCAGTGAGTGATTGTGTCAGTGCGAAAGTGTCAGTGATTTGTCAGTGTCAGTACGTGATTGTGTCAGTGTGAATGTTTCAGTGAGTGTGTCAGTGTAAATATGTCAGTGATTTGTCACTGTGTCAGTGAGTGATTGTGACAGTGTGAATATGTCAGTGATTTGTCAGTGTGTGTCAGTGAGTGATTGTGACAGTGTGAATATGTCAGTGATTTGTCAGTGTGTGTCAGTGAGTGATTGTGACAGAGTAAATATGTCAGTGATTTGTCAGTGTGTGTCAGTGAGTGATTGTGACAGTGTGAATGTGTCAATGAGTGATTGTGTCAGTGTGAATGTGTCAGTGATTTGTCTGTGTCAGTGAGTGATTGTGTCAGTGTAAATATGTCAGTGATTTGTCAGTGTGTGTCAGTGAGTGATTGTGTCAGTGTGCACGTCAGTGAATGATTGTGTCAGTGAGCGTGTCAGTGATTTGTCAGTGTAAATATGTCAGTGATTTGTCAGTGTGAATGTGTAAGTGCAAATATGTCAGTGATTTGTCACTGTGTGTCAGTGTGTGATTGTGTCAGTGAGTGATTGTGTAAGTGTAAATATGTCAGTGATTTGTCAGTGTCAGTACATGATTGTGTCAGTGTGAATGTGTCAGTGTAAATATGTCAGTGATTTGTCACTGTGTGTCAGTGAGTGATTGTGTCAGTGTGCACGTCAGTGAATGATTGTGTCAGTGATTTGTCAGTGTAAATATGTCAGTGATTTGTCAGTGTGAATGTGTAAGTGCAAATATGTCAGTGATTTGTCACTGTGTGTCAGTGTGTGATTGTGTCAGTGATTTGTCAGTGAGTGATTGTGTAAGTGTGAATGTGTCAGTGAATGATAGTGTCAGTGTAAATATGTCAGTGATTTGTCAGTGTCAGTACGTGATTGTGTCAGTGTGATTGTGTCAGTGAATGATTGTGTCAGTGAATTGTCAGTGTAAATATGACAGTGATTTGTCAGTGTGAGTGTGTAAGTGTAAATATGTCAGTGATTTGTCACTGTGTGTCAGTGAGTGATTGTGTCAGTGTGAATGTGTCAGTGTGAATGTGTCAGTGAATGATAGTGTCAGTGAATGATAGTGTCAGTGTAAATATGTCAGGTGATTTGTCAGTGTGTGTCAGTGAGTGATTTGTCAGTGTGAATATGTCAGTGATTTGTCAGTGAGTGTTTGTGACAGTGTGAATGTGTCAGTGTGAATGTGTCAGTGAATGATAGTGTCAGTGATTTGTCATTGTCAGTGAGTGATTGTAAGTGTGAATGTGGCAGTGTGAATGTGACAGTGAATGATAGTGTCAGTGTAAATATGTCAGTGATTTGTCAGTGTCAGTACATGATTGTGTCAGTGTGAATGTGTCAGTGTAAATATGTCAGTGATTTGTCACTGTGTGTCAGTGAGTGATTGTGTCAGTGTGCACGTCAGTGAATGATTGTGTCAGTGATTTGTCAGTGTAAATATGTCAGTGATTTGTCAGTGTGAATGTGTAAGTGCAAATATGTCAGTGATTTGTCACTGTGTGTCAGTGTGTGATTGTGTCAGTGATTTGTCAGTGAGTGATTGTGTAAGTGTGAATGTGTCAGTGAATGATAGTGTCAGTGTAAATATGTCAGTGATTTGTCAGTGTCAGTACGTGATTGTGTCAGTGTGATTGTGTCAGTGAATGATTGTGTCAGTGAATTGTCAGTGTAAATATGACAGTGATTTGTCAGTGTGAGTGTGTAAGTGTAAATATGTCAGTGATTTGTCACTGTGTGTCAGTGAGTGATTGTGTCAGTGTGAATGTGTCAGTGTGAATGTGTCAGTGAATGATAGTGTCAGTGAATGATAGTGTCAGTGTAAATATGTCAGGTGATTTGTCAGTGTGTGTCAGTGAGTGATTTGTCAGTGTGAATATGTCAGTGATTTGTCAGTGAGTGTTTGTGACAGTGTGAATGTGTCAGTGTGAATGTGTCAGTGAATGATAGTGTCAGTGATTTGTCATTGTCAGTGAGTGATTGTAAGTGTGAATGTGGCAGTGTGAATGTGACAGTGAATGATAGTGTCAGTGTAAATATGTCAGTGATTTGTCAGTGTCAGTGAGTGATTGTGTCAGTGTGAACATGTCAGTGAGTGTGTTAGTGTAAATATGTCAGTGATTTGTCAGTGTGTGTCAGTGTGTGATTGTGTCAGTGTGTGTCAGTGTGTGATTGTGTCAGTGTGAATATGAGTGATTGTGTCAGTGAATGTGTGTGATTGTGTCAGTGTAAATATGTCAGTGATTTGTCAGTGTGTGATTGTGTCAGTGTGTATATGTCAGTGATTTGTCAGTGTGTGTCATTGTGTGATTGTGTCAGTGTGAATGTGTGTGGTTGTGTCAGTGTAAATATGTCAGTGATTTGTCAGTGTGTGATTGTGTCAGTGATTTGTCAGTGAGTGATTGTGTCAGTGTAAATATGTCAGTGATTTGTCAGTGAGTGATTGTGTCAGTGTGAATGTGTCAGTGTGAATGTGTCAGTGTGAATGTGTCAGTGTGAATATGTCAGTGCGAATATGTCAGTGTGAATATGTCAGTGATTTGTCAGTGTGAATGTGTAAGTGCAAATATATCAGTGATTTGTCACTGTGTGTCAGTGTGTGATTGTGTCAGTGATTGTGTCAGTGAGTGATTGTGTAAGTGTAAATATGTCAGTGATTTGTCAGTGTAAGTACATGATTGTGTCAGTGTGAATGTGTCAGTGTAAATATGTCAGTGATTTGTCACTGTGTGTCAGTGAGTGATTGTGTCAGTGTGAATGTGTCAGTGTGAATGTGTCAGTGAGTGATTGTAAGTGTGAATGTGGCAGTGTGAATGTGTCAGTGAATGATTGTAAGTGTGAATGTGTCAGTGTGAATGTGTCAGTGAATGATAGTGTCAGTGATTTGTCATTGTCAGTGAGTGATTGTAAGTGTGAATGTGGCAGTGTGAATGTGTCAGTGAATGATAGAGTCAGTGTAAATATGTCAGTGATTTGTCAGTGTCAGTACGTGATTGTGTCAGTGTGAATGTGTCAGTGATTTGTCACTTTGTGTCAGTACGTGATTGTGTCAATGTGATTGTGTCAGTGAGTGATTGTGTCAGTGTGAATGTGTCAGTGAGTGATTGTGTCAGTGTGAATGTGTCAGCGAGTGATTGTAAGTGTGAATGTGGCAGTGTGAATGTGTCAGTGAATGATTGTAAGTGTGAATGTGTCAGTAAATGATAGTGTCAGTGATTTGTCATTGTCAGTGAGTGATTGTAAGTGTGAATGTGGCAGTGTGAATGTGTCAGTGAATGATAGAGTCAGTGTAAATATGTCAGTGATTTGTCAGTGTGAATGTGTCAGTGAGTGATTGTGTCAGTGTGAATGTGTCAGTGAGTGATTGTGTCAGTGTGAACGTGTCAGTGAGTGTGTCAGTGTAAATATGTCAGTGATTTGTCAGTGTCAGTGAGTGATTGTGTCAGTGTGAATATATCAGTGATATGTCAGTGAGTGTTTGTGACAGTGTGAATGTGTGAGTGTAAATATGTCAGTGATTTGTCATTGTGTGTCAGTGAGTGATTGTGTCAGTGTGCACATCAGTGAATGATTGTGTCAGTGCGTGTATCAGTGTAAATATGTCAGTGATTTGTCAGTGTGAATGTGTAAGTGCAAATATGTCAGTGATTTGTCACTGTGTGTCAGTGTGTGATTGTGTCAGTGATTTGTCAGTGAGTGATTGTGTAAGTGTAAATATGTCAGTGATTTGTCAGTGTCAGTACGTGATTGTGTCAGTGTGAATGTGTCAGTGAGTGATTGTGTCAGTGTAAATATGACAGTGATTTGTCAGTGTGAGTGTGTAAGTGTAAATATGTCAGTGATTTGTCACTGTGTGTCAGTGAGTGATTTGTCAGTGAGTGATTGTGTCAGTGATTTGTCAGTGAGTGTTTGTGACAGTGTGAATGTGTCAGTGAGTGATTGTGTCAGTGTGAATGTGTCAGTGAATGATAGTGTCAGTGTAAATATGTCAGTGATTTGGCAGTGTGTGTCAGTGTGTGATTGTGACAGTGTGAATGTGTCAGTGTGAATGTGTCAGTGTGAATGTGTCAGTGTGTGATTGTGACAGCGTGAATGTGTCAGTGAGTGATGTGACAGTGTGAATGTGTCAGTGAATGATAGTGTCAGTGTAAATATGGCAGTGATTTGTCAGTGTCAGTACGTGATTAGGACAGTGTGAATGTGTCAGTGTGAATGTGTCCTTGAGTGATTGTGACAGCGTGAATGTGTCAGTGTGAATGTGTCAGTGAGTGATTGTGACAGCGTGAATGTGTCAGTGTGAACATGTCAGTGAATGATTGTGTCAGTGTGAATGTGTCAGTGTGAATGTGTCCGTGAATGATTGTGTCAGTGTGAATGTGTCAGTGTGAACATGTCAGTGAGTGATTGTGACAGCGAGAATGTGTCAGTGTGAATCTGTCAGTGAGTGATTGTGTCAGTGTAAATATGTCAGTGATTTGTCAGTGTGTGTCAGTGAGTGATTGTGTCAGTGTGCACGTCAGTGAATGATTGTGTCAGTGAGCGCTTCAGTGATTTGTCAGTGTAAGTATGTCAGTGATTTGTCAGTGTGTGTCAGTGAGTGATTGTGTCAGTGTGAACATGTCAGTGAATGATTGTGACAGTGTGAATGTGTCAGTGTGAATGTGTCCGTGAGTGATTGTGACAGCGTGAATGTGTCAGTGTGAAAGTGTCAGTGATTTGTCAGTTTATGTCAGTGTGTGATTGTGACAGTGTGAATATGTCAGTGATTTGTGAGTGTCAGTGAGTGATTGTGTCAGTGTGAATGTGTCAGTGAATGTGTCAGTGTGAATGTGTCAGTGAGTGATTGTGAGTGTGAATATGTCAGTGATCTGTCAGTGTCAGTGAGTGATTGTGTCAGTGTGTGTCAGTGAATGATTGTGACAGTGTGAATGTGTCAGTGTGAATGTGTCAGTGAGTGAATGTGTCAGTGAGCGTGTCAGTGAGCGTGTCAGTGAGTGATTGTGTCAGTGTAAATATGACAGTGATTTGTCAGTGTCAGTGAGTGATTGTGTGAGTGTGAATATGTCAGTGAGTGATTGTGTCAGTGAGCATGTCAGTGAATGTCTCAGTGTAAATATGTCAGTGATTGTGTCAGTGTGAGTGATTGTGACAGTGTGAATGTATCAGTGAGTGATTGTGTCAGTGAATGTGTCAGTGTGAACATGTCAGTGAGTGATTGTGTCAGTGTGAATGTGTCAGTGTGATTGTGTCAGTGTGAATGTTGCAGTGTGAATGTGTCAGTGTGAATGTGTCAGTGAATGATTGTGTCAGTGTGAATGTGTCAGTGAGTGATTGTGTCAGTGAGTGATTGTGTCAGTGTGAACATGTCAGTGAATGATTGTGACAGTGTGAATGTGTCAGCGTGAATGTGTCAGTGTGAATGTGTCAGTGTGAATGTGTCAGTGATGTGTCAGTGTGAATGTGTCGGTGTGAATGTGTCAGTGTGAATGTGTCAGTGTGAATGTGTCAGTGAATGATTGTGTCAGTGTGAATGTGTCAGTGTGAACATGTCAGTGAGTGATTGTGTCAGTGTGAATGTGTCAGTGAATGATTGTGTCAGTGTGAATGAGTCAGTGTAAATATGTCAGTGATTTGTCACTGTGTCAGTGATTCTGACAGTGTGAATGTGTCAGTGAGTGATTGTGTCAGTGTGAATGTGTCAGTGTGAATGTGTCAGTGAATGATAGTGTCAGTGATTTGTCACTGTCAGTGAGTGGTTGAGTCAGTGTGAATGTGTCAGTGAGTGATAGTGTAAGTGTAAATATGTCAGTGATTTGTCAGTATCAGTGAATGATTGTGTCAGAATGAATGTGTCAGTGAGTGATAGTGTAAGTGTAAATATGTCAGTGATTTGTCAGTGTCAGTACGTGATTGTGTCAGTGTGAATGTGTCAGTGAGTGATTGTGTCAGTGTGAATGTGTCAGTGAGTGATAGTGTAAGTGTAAATATGTCAGTGATTTGTCAGTGTCAGTGATTTGTCAGTGTCAGTGAGTGATTGTGTCAATGAGTGATTGTGACAGTGTGAATGTGTCAGTGAGTGATTGTGTAAGTGTGAATGTGTCAGTGTGAATGTGTCAGTGAATGATAGTGTCAGTGTGTGATTGTGTCAGTGTGAATATGTCAGTGAGTGATTGTGCCAGTGAGTGTTTGTGACAGTGTGAATATGTCAGTGAGTGATTGTGTCAGTGTGAATGTGTCAGTGTGAATATGTCAGTGAGTGATTGTGTCAGTGTGAATATGTCAGTGATTTGTCAGTGTCAGTGAGTGAGTGTCAGTGTGAATGTGTCAGTGAATGATAGTGTCAGTGTAAACATATCAGTGATATGTCAGTGTCAGTGAGTGATTGTGTCAGTGTGAATGTGTCAGTGAGTGATTGTGTCAGAGTGATTGTGTCAGTGTGAATATGTCAGTGTGAATGTGTCAGTGAGTGATTGTGTCAGTGTGAATGTGTCAGCGTGAATGTGTCAGTGAGTGATTGTGACAGTGTAAATATGTCAGTGATTTGTCAGTGAGTGTTTGTGACAGTGTGAATATGTCAGTGATTTGTCATTGTCAGTGAGTGTTTGTGACAGCGTGAATGTGTCAGTGTGAATGTGTCAGTGAGTGTTTGTGACAGTGTGAATGTGTCAGTGTGAATATGTCAGTGAGTGTTTGTGACAGTGTGAATGTGTCAGTGTGAATATGTCAGTGAGTGATTGTGTCAGTGTGAATATGTCAGTGATTTGTCAGTGTCAGTGAGTGTTTGTGACAGTGTGAATGTGTCAGTGTGAATGCGTCAGTGAGTGATTGTGTCAGTGTGAATGTGTCAGTGTGAATGTGTCAGTGTGAATGTGTCAGTGAGTGATTGTGACAGTGTAAATATGTCAGTGATTTGTCAGTGTTTGTGACAGTGTGAATGTGTCAGTGTGAATATGTCAGTGAGTGTTTGTGACAGTGTGAATGTGTCAGTGTGAATATGTCAGTGATTTGTCAGTGTCCGTGAGTGTTTGTGACAGTGTGAATGTGTCAGTGTGAATGCGTCAGTGAGTGATTGTGTCAGTGTGAATATGTCAGTGAATGATTGTGTCAGTGAGTGATTGTGTGAGTGTGAATATGTCAGTGATTTGTCAGTGTCAGTGAGTGTTTGTGACAGTGTGAATGTGTCAGTGAGTGATTGTGTGAGTGTGAATATGTCAGTGATTTGTCAGTGTCAGTGAGTGATTGTGTCAGTGTGAATGTGTCAGTGAATGATAGTGTCAGTGTAAATATGTCAGTGATTTGTCAGTGTCAGTGAATGATTGTGTCAGAGTGTATGTGTCAGTGAGTAATTGTGTCAGTGTGAGTGTGTCAGTGTAAATATGTCAGTGATTTGTCAGTGTCAGTGAGTGATTGTGTCAGTGTGAATGTGTCAGTGAGTAATTGTGTCAGTGTGAATGTGTCAGTGTGAATGTGTCAGTGTGAATGTGTCAGTGTGAATGTGTCAGTGATTTGTCACTGTGTGTCAGTAAATGATAGTGTCAGTGTGAATGTGTCAGTGTGAATGTGTCAGTGAGTGTGTCAGTGTGTGCTTCAGTGACTGACCGTGTCAGCGTGAGTCAAAGTCTGTATGTCAGTGCGCGTATGTTGCTGAGTGATTGTATGTGTGTGAGTGATTGTACAAGTGATTGTGTCAGTGTGCAACTGTGTCAGTTGACAATTGTGTCGGTGTGTCAGTGTTTGCGTCTGTGTGATTGCATCACTGCGCGTGTCAGTGAGTGATTGTGTCACAGTGTCTGAGTCCAAGTCTGCCTGTCAAAATGTGCCTATGTCAGTGATTGTGTCAGTGTGTGAGTGATTGTGTCAGTGTGAATGTGTCAGTGTGTGTCAGTGTCAGTGAGTGATTGTGTCAGTGTGAATGAGTCAGTGTAAATATGTCAGTGATTTGTCAGTGTCAGTGAGTGATTGTGTCACAGTGTCTGAGTCCAAGTCTGCCTGTCAAAATGTGCGTATGTCAATGATTGTGTCAGTGTGTGAGTGATTGTGTCAGTGAATAATTGTGTCAGCGTGTGCATGTGTCAGTGTGTGAGTTAAGGAGTGACCGTGTCAGTTTGTGGCTGTATCAGTGATTTATTGTACGAGTGTGTGAAAGTATCAGTGATTGTGTGTGTGTGTGTGTGTGCGTTTGTGCGTGTGTGTGTGGAGTGTATCAGTGTGTGTGGCTGTACTGGTGACCCAAGCTGTCAGTGTGTAATTGTATCAGGAAGGAAGTGGATCACTGTGGACTTGTTTGGGCAGGTCTGCCTGCTTTCATTGTTTCACAGAATGTGTGTCACTGGCAAATCCATTGTTTCCTGCCCATCCCTGATTTCACAATCACAGAAGTCTTACCGTGCGGCTGAAGGCCAATCAGCCCCTCATGTTGACACTGGCTCTTCAGATGTCCAAGGGACTGCAGATACATGGGAACACCAGCACCCCCCTGCAAGTTCCCCTCACCCTCCTGACTTGGAAATATATCAGCTCCTTGACCCCCATGTGCTGTGGGTAGACCCACAATGCCCTGAGGGAGGGGGATTCCAGGATTCTGACCCAGCCACACTGAAGGGACGGTGATATATTCCTGAGTCGGGACGGTGAGGGGCTCGGAGGGGAACTCGCAGGGGGCTGGTGTTCCCATGTACCTGCTGCCCCTTGTCCTTCTGGATGGAAGTGGCCGTGGGGTTAGGAAGGTGCTGCCTGAGGGTCTTTGGTGAATTTCTGCAGGGCATCTTGTAGCTGGTCCACACCGCTGCTACTGAGCGTCGGTGGGTGAGGGAGGGAGGGAGGGGGTGTTTGTGGGTGTGGGGCAATCCCGCGGGGGGGGGGCTGCTTTGTCCCTGGACGGGGTCGAGCTCTTTGAGTGTTGTTGGAGCTGCCCCCATCCAGAGGCAAGTGGGGAGTATTCCCTCACCCTCCTGAGCTGGGCCTTGTCGATGGTGGGACAGGCTTTGGGGGGAGAGTCAGGAGGGGAGTTACTCGCTGCAGGATTCCCAGCCTCTGACCTGCCCTTGTAGCCGCTGGGTTTATGTGGCGAGTCCAGCTGTGTTTCTGGTTAATGGTAACCCCCAGGATGTTGGGGTTCAGTGACGGTAACACCATTGAACGTCAAGGGGCGGTGGTTAGATTGACCCTTATTGGAGATGGTCATAGTCTGGGATACAGATGGCATCTTGCCCAGCTGTCTCACAGCATCAGGGTGACTGTCTGTGTGGAGTTTGCACATTCTCCCAGTGTCTGCGTTGGTTTCCTGCGGGTGCTCCGGTTTCCTCCCACACTCCAAAGATGTGTAGGTTAGGGTGGATTGGCCATGCTAAATTACCCCATAGTGTTCAGGGATGTGCAGGTTAGGGTGGATTGGCCATGCTAAATTACCCAAAGTGTTCAGGGATGTGTAGGTTAGGGTGGATTGGCCATGCTAAATTACCCCATAGTGTTCAGGGATGTGCAGGTTAGGGTGGATTGGCCATGCTAAATTACCCAATAGTGTTCAGGGATGTGCAGGTTAGGGTAGATTGGCCATGCTAAATTACCCCATAGTGTTCAGGGATGTGCAGGTTATGGTGGATTGGCCATGCTAAATTACCCAATAGTGTTCAGGGATGTGCAGGTTAGGGTGGATTGGCCATGCTCAATTACCCCATAGTGTTCAGGGATGTGCAGGTTAGGGTGGATTGACCATGCTCAATTACCCCATAGTGTTCAGGGATGTGCAGGTTAGGGTGGATTGGCCATGCTAAATTACCCCATAGTGTTCAGGGATGTGCAGGTTAGGGTGGATTGGCCATGCTAAATTACCCCATAGTGCTCAGGGATGTGCAGGTTAGGGTGGATTGGCCATGCTAACTTACCCCATAGTGTTCAGGGATGTGCAGGTTAGGGTGGATTGGCCATGCTAAATTACCCCATAGTGTTCAGGGATGTGTAGGTTAGGGTGGATTGGCCATGCTAAATTACCCCATAGTGTTCAGGGATGTGCAGGTTGGGGTGGATTGGCCATGCTAAATTACCCCATAGTGCTCAGGGATGTGTAGGTTCGGGTGGATTGGCCATGCTAAATTACCCATAGTGTTCAGGGATGTGCAGGTTAGGGTGGATTGGCCATGCTAAATTACCCCATAGTGTTCAGGGATGTGTAGGTTCGGGTGGATTGGCCATGCTAACTTCCCCCATTGTGTTCAGGGATGTGCAGGTTAGGGTGGATTTGCCTTGGGAAATTGTCCAGAGTGTCCAGGGATGTGTAGGGTCGGTGCATTAGTCAGGGATAAGTGTAGAGTAACAGGGTAGGGGAATGGGTCTTGGTGGGTTACTCTTCGGAGGGCCAGTGTGGGCGTTTTGGGCCGAAGGGCCTGTTTCCACACTGTGGGGATTCTAATCTAAACCTGCCTGCTCCTGACCCATATCCCTCCAACCCTTTCCTATTCGTGTCCTTCTCCAAATATCTATTAAACATTATCAATGTACCTCCATCCACCACTTCCTCAGGAAGGTCATTTCACACTTGGACCACCCTCTGTGTAAAACAATTCTATTATTTTTAAATCTCTCTCCTCTCACCATTAATATGTGCTCCCACCCCTGAAATCCCCCTTCCTAGGGAAAAGGCATCTGCCATTAACTCCATCTGTACTTCTCATGATTTTATAAACCTCTACCAGGTCGTCTCTGAACCTCCAATGCTCCTGTCCAAAATGTCCCAGCGTTTCATAATAACCCAACCCCTCCATTCGCAGCAACTTCCTGGTAAATCTCTTCTGAACCCTCGACAGCTGAGTAATATCCTTCCTATAACTAGGTGAGTTTTATAGGTTATTATGAGATCACCATGCCTCATTATTCTGAATGCCAGTGAACACAATCCGAACCGACTCAATCTCTCCTGCTATTTCAGTGCTGCCACTCAGAAACCAATTTGGTAAATGTTCACTGAAATCCCGTCATAGAGATGTACAGCACGGAAACAGACCCTTCGGCCCAACCCGTCCATGCCGACCGGATATCCCAACCCAATCTAGTCCCACCTGCCAGCACCCGGCCCATATCCCTCCAAACCCTTCCTATCCATATACCCATCCAGATGCCTCTTAAATGCTGTAATTGTACCAGCCCCCACCACATCCTCTGGCAGCTCATTCCACACACGTACCACCCTCTGGGTGAAAGCGTTGCCCCGAGGTCCCTTTTATATCTTTCTCCTCTCACCCTAAACCTATGCCCCTCTAGTTCTAGACTTCCCCACCCCAAGGGAAAAGATCTTGTCCATTTACCCAATCCATGCCCCGCATGATTTTATAAACCTCTATAAGGTCAGCCCTCAGCCTCCGACGCTCCAGGGGAAAACAGCCCCAGCCTTACCGTGTAGCTCAAACCCTCCAATCCATCTTAAATCTGTCTTCCTCGTTACTGGTCTCTGTCTCTCAGGGGATAAAACGTCTGATGTGTCCACCCCTCGGGGTGGCACGGTGGTTCAGTGGTTAGCACTGCTGCCTCATGGTGCCAGGGTGCCAGGTTCGATTCCAGCCACAGAGCGACTGTCTGTGTGGAGTTTGCACATTGTCCCCATGTCTGCGTGGGTTTCCTCTGGGTGCTCCAGTTTCCTCCAACGATCCAAAGATGTGTAGGTTCGGGTGGATTGGCCACGCTAAATTACCCATAGTGCTCAGGGATGTACAGGTTAGGGTGGATTGGCCATGCTAAATTACCCATAGTGCTCAGGGATGTGCAGGTAAGGGTGGATTGGCCATGCTAAATTACCCATAGTGCTCAGGGATGTACAGGTTAGGGTGGATTGGCCATGCCAAATTACCCCACAGTGTTCAGGGATGAGCAGGTTAGGATGGATTGGCCATGCTAAATTACCCCATCGTGTTCAGGGATGTGTAGGTTAGGGTGGATTGGCCATGCTAAATTACCCATAGTGTTCAGGGATGTGTAGGTTAGGGTGGATTGGCCATGCTAAGCTACCCATAGTGCTCACGGGAGTGCAGGTTAGGGTGGATTGGCCATGCTAAATTACCCCATAGTGTTCAGGGATGTGTAGGTTAGGGTGGATTGGCCATGCTAAATTACCCCATAGTGTTCAGGGATGTGTAGGTTAGGGTGGATTGGCCATGCTAAATTACCCCATAGTGTTCAGGGATGTGCAGGTTAGGGTGGATTGGCCATGCTAAATTACCCCATAGTGTTCAGGGATGTGCAGGTTAGGGTGGATTGGCCATGCTAAATTACCCCATAGTGTTCAGGGATGTGCAGGTTAGGGTGGATTGGCCATGCTAAATTACACCATAATGTTCAGGGATGTGTAGGTTAGGGTGGATTGGCCATGCTAAATTACCCATAGTGCCCAGGGATGTGCTGGTTAAGGTGGATTGGCTATGCTAAATTACCCATAGTGTTCAGGGATGTGTACGTTAATGTGGATTGGTCATGCTAAACTACCCATAGTGCTCACGGGAGTGCAGGTTCGGGTGGATTGGCCATGCTAAATTACCCCATCATGTTCAGGGATGTGTAGCTGAGGGTGGAGTGGCCATGCTAAATTACCCCATTGTGTTCTGGGATGTGTCGGTTAGTGTGGATTGGCCATGCTAAATTACCCATAGTGTTCAGGGATGTACAGGTTAGGGTGGATTGGCCTTGCTAATTTACCCCATAGAGTTCAGGGATGTGTAGGTTAGGGTGGATTGGCTCTGCTAAATTACCCCATAGTGTTCTGGGATGTATAGGTTAGGGTGGATTGGCCATGCTAAATTACCCCATAGTGTTCAGGGTTGTGTCGGTTAGGGTGGATTAGCCATGCTAAATTACCCATAGTGCTCAGGGATGTGCAGGTTAGGGTGGATTGGCCATGCCAAGTTACCAACAGTGCCCAGGAATGTGTAGGTTAGGGTGGATTGGCCATGCTAAATTACCCCATAGTGTTCAGGGATGTGTAGGTTAGGGTGGATTGGCCATGCTAAATTACCCCATAGTGTTCAGGGATGTGTAGGTTAGGGTGGATTGGCCATGCTAAATTACCCCATAGTGTTCGGGGATATGCAGGTTAGGGTGGATTGGCCATGCTAAATTACCCCATAGTGTTCAGGGATGTGTAGGTTAGGGTGGATTGGCCATGCTAAATTACCCCATAGTGTTCAGGGATGTGCGGGTTAAGGTGGATTGGCCATGCTAAATTACCCATAGTGTTCAGGGATGTGTAGCTTAGGGTGGAGTGGCCATGCTAAATTACCCCATTGTGTTCTGGGATGTGTAGGTTCGGGTGGATTAGCCATGCTAAATTACCCATAGTGTTCAGGGATGTGTCGGTTAGGGTGGATTGGCCATGCTAAATTACCCATAATGTTCAGGGATGTGTAGCTTAGGGTGGAGTGGCCATGCTAAATTACCCCATTGTGTTCTGGGATGTGTAGGTTCGGGTGGATTAGCCATGCTAAATTACCCATAGTGTTCAGGGATGTGTCGGTTAGGGTCTATTAGCCATGCTAAATTACCCCATAGTGTTCAGGGATGTGTAGGTTAGGGTGGATTGGCCATGCTAAATTACCCATAGTGCCCAGGGATGTGCAGGTTAAGGTGGATCGGCCATG
>NW_028270294.1:0-2500 GCF_037043375.1 Chiloscyllium plagiosum | reverse complement strand
CACTCCCTGTAACCCTCACCCTCACTCCCCGTCACCCTCACTCCCCGTCCCCCTCAACCTCACCCCACGTCACCCTCACCCTCACTCCCTGTAACCCTCACCCTCACTCCCCGTCACCCACACTCCCCGTCCCCCTCATCCTCACCCTCACTCCCCGTCACCCTCACTCCCCGTCCCCCTCAACCTCACCCCACGTCACCCTCACCCTCACTCCCGTCACCCTCACTCCCCCGTCCCCCTCACCCTCACTCCCGTCACCCTCACTCCCTGTAACCCTCACCCTCACTCCCCGTCCCCCTCACCCTCACTCCCCGTCCCCCTCACCCTCACTCCCCGTCCCCCTCACCCACACTCCCCGTCCCCCTCACCCCACACTCCCCGTCACCCACACTCCCCGTCCCCCTCACCCTCACTCCCCGTCCCCCACACTCCCCGTCCCCCTCACCCACACTCCCCGTCCCCCTCACCCTCACTCCCCGTCCCCCACACTCCCCGTCCCCCTCACCCACACTCCCCGTCCCCCTCACCCACACTCCCCGTCCCCCTCACTCCCTGTCCCCCTCACCCTCACTCCCCGTCCCCCTCACCTCACTCCCCGTCACCCACACTCCCCGTCACCCTCACCCTCACTCCCCGCCCCCCTCACCCTCACTCCCCGTCCCCTCACCCTCACTCCCCGTCCCTCCTCACCCACACTCCCCGTCCCCCTCACCCTCACTCCCCGCCCCCCTCACCCTCACTCCCCGTCCCTCCTCACCCTCACTCCCCGTCCCCCACACTCCCCGTCCCCCTCACCCACACTCCCCGTCCCCCTCACCCTCACTCCCCGCCCCCCTCACCCTCACTCCCCGTCCCTCCTCACCCTCACTCCCCGTCCCTCCTCACCCTCACTCCCCGTCCCCCTCACCCTCACTCCCCGTCACCCTCACCCTCACTCCCCGTCCCCCTCACCCTCACTCCACGTCACCCTCACCCTCACCCTCACTCCACGTCACCCTCACTCCACGTCACCCCTCAACCTCACCCCACTTCACCCTCACCCTCACTCCCCGTCACCCTCACCCTCACTCCCCGTCCCCCTCACCCTCACTCCCTGTAACCCTCACCCTCACTCCCCGTCCCCCTCACCCTCACTCCCCGTCCCCCTCACCCTCACTCCCCGTCCCCACACCCTCACCCCTCACTCCCCGTCCCCTCACCCTCACTCCCCGTCCCCTCATTATCACCCTCACCCTCACTCCCTGTCACCCTCACCATCACCCTCACTCCCCGTCACCCTCACCCTCACTCCCCGTCCCCCCTCACCCTCACTCCCTGTCACCCTCACCCTCACTCCCCGTCCCCCTCACCCTCACTCCCCGTCACCCTCACCCTCACTCCCCGTCACCCTCACCCCGTCACCCTCACCGTCACTCCCTGTCACCCTCACCCTCACTCCCCGTCCCCCTCACCCTCACTCCCCGTCACCCTCACCCTCACTCCCCGTCCCCCTCACCCTCACCCTCACTCCCCGTCACCCTCACCCTCACTCCCTGTCACCCTCACCCTCACTCCCCGTCCCCCTCACCCTCACTCCCAGTCCCCCTCACCCTCACTCCCCGTCCCCCTCACCCTCACTCCCCGTCACCCTCACCCTCACTCCCCGTCACCCACACTCCCCGTCCCCCTCACCCTCACTCCACGTCACCCTCACTCCCCGTCACCCTCACCCTCACTCCACGTCACCCTCACTCCCCGTCCCCCTCACCCTCACTCCACGTCACCCTCACTCCCCGTCCCCCTCACCCTCACTCCCCGTCACCTCACCCTCACTCCCCGTCACCACACTCCCCGTCCCCCTCACCCTCACTCCACGTCACCCTCACTCCCCGTCACCCTCACCCTCACTCCCCGCCCCCCTCACTCCCCGTCCCCCTCACTCCCCGTCCCCCTCACTCCCCGTCCCCCTCACTCCCCGTCCCCCTCACCCTCACTCCCTGTCCCCTTCACTCCCCGTCCCCCTCACTCCCCGTCCCCCTCACTCCCCGTCCCCCTCACCCTCACTCCCCGTCCCCCTCACTCCCCGTCCCCCTCACCCTCACTCCCCGTCCCCCTCACTCCCCGTCCCCCTCACTCCCCGTCCCCCTCACCCTCACTCCCCGTCCCCCTCACTCCCCGTCCCCCTCACCCTCACTCCCCGTCACCCCTCACTCCCCGTCCCCCTCACTCCCCGTCCCCCTCACTCCCCGTCCCCCTCACTCCCCGTCCCCCTCACTCCCCGTCATCCTCACCCTCACTCCCCTCACCCTCACTCCCGTCCCCCTCACTCCCCGTCCCCCTCACTCCCCGTCCCCCTCACTCCCCGTCCCCCTCACCCTCACTCCCCTTCCCCCTCACTCCCCGTCCCCCTCACTCCCCGTCCCCCTCACTCCCCGTCCCCCTCACTCCCCGTCCCCCTCACCCTCACTCCCCTTCCCCTCACTCCCCTACCCCCTCACTCCCCGTCCCCCTCACTCCCCGT
>NW_028270293.1:12500-141914 GCF_037043375.1 Chiloscyllium plagiosum | reverse complement strand
ACCGAGGGATACGGAGATGGGGAACTGTGCACGGTGCTCCGAGTGTGGGTCTGACCGAGGGATACGGAGATGGGGAACTGTGCACGGTGCTCCGAGTGTCGGACTGACCGAGGGATACGGAGATGGGGAACTGTGCACGGTGCTCCGAGTGTGGGTCTGACCGAGGGATACGGAGATGGGGAACTGTGCACGGTGCTCCGAGTGTGGGTCTGACCGAGGGATACGGAGATGGGGAACTGTGCACGGTGCTCCGAGTGTGGGTCTGACCGAGGGATACGGAGATGGGGAACTGTGCACGGTGCTCCGAGTGTGGGTCTGACCGAGGGATACGGAGATGGGGAACTGTGCACGGTGCTCCGAGTGTGGGACTGACCGAGGGATACGGAGATGGGGAACTGTGCACGGTGCTCCCAGTGTGGGTCTGACCGAGGGATAGGGAGATGGGGAACTGTGCACGGTGCTCCCAGTGTGGGTCTGACCGAGGGATAGGGAGATGGGGAACTGTGCACGGTGCTCCGAGTGTGGGTCTGACCGAGGGATACGGAGATGGGGAACTGTGCACGGTGCTCCGAGTGTGGGACTGACCGAGGGATACGGAGATGGGGAACTGTGCACGGTGCTCCGAGTGTGGGACTGACCGAGGGATACGGAGATGGGGAACTGTGCACGGTGCTCCCAGTGTGGGTCTGACCGAGGGATACGGAGATGGGGAACTGTGCACGATGCTCCGGGTGTGGGTCTGACCGAGGGATACGGAGATGGGGAACTGTGCACGGTGCTCCCAGTGTGGGTCTGACCGAGGGAAACGGAGATGGGGAACTGTGCACGGTGCTCCGAGTGTGGGTCTGACCGAGGGATACGGAGATGGGGAACTGTGCACGGTGCTCCGAGTGTGGGTCTGACCGAGGGATACGGAGATGGGGAACTGTGCACGGTGCTCCGAGTGTGGGTCTGACCGAGGGATAGGGAGATGGGGAACTGTGCACGGTGCTCCGAGTGTGGGTCTGACCGAGTGGGATAGGGAGATGGGGAACTGTGCACGGTGCTCCGAGTGTGGGTCTGACCGAGGGATATGGAGATGGGGAACTGTGCACGGTGCTCCGAGTGTGGGTCTGACCGAGGGATACGGAGATGGGGAACTGTGCACGGTGCTCCGAGTGTGGGTCTGACCGAGGGATACGGAGATGGGGAACTGTGCACGGTGCTCCGAGTGTGGGTCTGACCGAGGGATACGGAGATGGGGAACTGTGCACGGTGCTCCCAGTGTGGGTCTGACCGAGGGATACGGAGATGGGGAACTGTGCACGGTGCTCCGAGTGTGGGTCTGACCGAGGGATACGGAGATGGGGAACTGTGCACGGTGCTCCGAGTGTGGGACTGACCGAGGGATACGGAGATGGGGAACTGTGCACGGTGCTCCCAGTGTGGGTCTGACCGAGGGATACGGAGATGGGGAACTGTGCACGGTGCTCCCAGTGTGGGTCTGACCGAGGGAAACGGAGATGGGGAACTGTGCACGGTGCTCCGAGTGTGGGTCTGACCGAGGGAAACGGAGATGGGGAACTGTGCACGGTGCTCCGAGTGTGGGTCTGACCGAGGGATATGGAGATGGGGAACTGTGCACGGTGCTCCGAGTGTGGGTCTGACCGAGGGATACGGAGATGGGGAACTGTGCACGGTGCTCCGAGTGTGGGTCTGACTGAGGGGTACGGAGATGGGGAACTGTGCACGGTGCTCCCAGTGTGGGTCTGACCGAGGGATACGGAGATGGGGAACTGTGCACGGTGCTCCGAGTGTGGGTCTGACTGAGGGATACGGAGATGGGGAACTGTGCACGGTGCTCCGAGTGTGTGTCTGACCGAGGGATAGGGAGATGGGGAACTGTGCACGGTGCTCCGAGTGTGGGTCTGACCGAGGGATACGGAGATGGGGAACTGTGCACGGTGCTCCCAGTGTGGGTCTGTCCGAGGGATACGGAGATGGGGAACTGTGCACGGTGCTCCGAGTGTGGGTCTGACCGAGGGGTACGGAGACGGGGAACTGTGCACGGTGCTCCGAGTGTGGGTCTGACCGAGGGATACGGAGATGGGGAACTGTGCACGGTGCTCCGAGTGTGGGTCTGACCGAGGGATACGGAGATGGGGAACTGTGCACGGTGCTCCGAGTGTCGGACTGACCGAGGGATACGGAGATGGGGAACTGTGCACGGTGCTCCGAGTGTGGGTCTGACCGAGGGATACGGAGATGGGGAACTGTGCACGGTGCTCCGAGTGTGGGTCTGACCGAGGGATACGGAGATGGGGAACTGTGCACGGTGCTCCGAGTGTGGGACTGACCGAGGGATACGGAGATGGGGAACTGTGCACGGTGCTCCCAGTGTGGGTCTGACCGAGGGATAGGGAGATGGGGAACTGTGCACGGTGCTCCCAGTGTGGGTCTGACCGAGGGATAGGGAGATGGGGAACTGTGCACGGTGCTCCGAGTGTGGGTCTGACCGAGGGATACGGAGATGGGGAACTGTGCACGGTGCTCCGAGTGTGGGACTGACCGAGGGATACGGAGATGGGGAACTGTGCACGGTGCTCCGAGTGTGGGACTGACCGAGGGATACGGAGATGGGGAACTGTGCACGGTGCTCCCAGTGTGGGTCTGACCGAGGGATACGGAGATGGGGAACTGTGCACGATGCTCCGGGTGTGGGTCTGACCGAGGGATACGGAGATGGGGAACTGTGCACGGTGCTCCCAGTGTGGGTCTGACCGAGGGAAACGGAGATGGGGAACTGTGCACGGTGCTCCGAGTGTGGGTCTGACCGAGGGATACGGAGATGGGGAACTGTGCACGGTGCTCCGAGTGTGGGTCTGACCGAGGGATACGGAGATGGGGAACTGTGCACGGTGCTCCGAGTGTGGGTCTGACCGAGGGATAGGGAGATGGGGAACTGTGCACGGTGCTCCGAGTGTGGGTCTGACCGAGTGGGATAGGGAGATGGGGAACTGTGCACGGTGCTCCGAGTGTGGGTCTGACCGAGGGATATGGAGATGGGGAACTGTGCACGGTGCTCCGAGTGTGGGTCTGACCGAGGGATACGGAGATGGGGAACTGTGCACGGTGCTCCGAGTGTGGGTCTGACCGAGGGATACGGAGATGGGGAACTGTGCACGGTGCTCCGAGTGTGGGTCTGACCGAGGGATACGGAGATGGGGAACTGTGCACGGTGCTCCCAGTGTGGGTCTGACCGAGGGATACGGAGATGGGGAACTGTGCACGGTGCTCCGAGTGTGGGTCTGACCGAGGGATACGGAGATGGGGAACTGTGCACGGTGCTCCGAGTGTGGGACTGACCGAGGGATACGGAGATGGGGAACTGTGCACGGTGCTCCCAGTGTGGGTCTGACCGAGGGATACGGAGATGGGGAACTGTGCACGATGCTCCGGGTGTGGGTCTGACCGAGGGATACGGAGATGGGGAACTGTGCACGGTGCTCCCAGTGTGGGTCTGACCGAGGGAAACGGAGATGGGGAACTGTGCACGGTGCTCCGAGTGTGGGTCTGACCGAGGGATACGGAGATGGGGAACTGTGCACGGTGCTCCGAGTGTGGGTCTGACCGAGGGATACGGAGATGGGGAACTGTGCACGGTGCTCCGAGTGTGGGTCTGACCGAGGGATAGGGAGATGGGGAACTGTGCACGGTGCTCCGAGTGTGGGTCTGACCGAGTGGGATAGGGAGATGGGGAACTGTGCACGGTGCTCCGAGTGTGGGTCTGACCGAGGGATATGGAGATGGGGAACTGTGCACGGTGCTCCGAGTGTGGGTCTGACCGAGGGATACGGAGATGGGGAACTGTGCACGGTGCTCCGAGTGTGGGTCTGACCGAGGGATACGGAGATGGGGAACTGTGCACGGTGCTCCGAGTGTGGGTCTGACCGAGGGATACGGAGATGGGGAACTGTGCACGGTGCTCCCAGTGTGGGTCTGACCGAGGGATACGGAGATGGGGAACTGTGCACGGTGCTCCGAGTGTGGGTCTGACCGAGGGATACGGAGATGGGGAACTGTGCACGGTGCTCCGAGTGTGGGTCTGACCGAGGGGGATAGGGAGATGGGGAACTGTGCACGGTGCTCCCAGTGTGGGTCTGACCGAGGGATACGGAGATGGGGAACTGTGCACGGTGCTCCGAGTGTGGGTCTGACCGAGGGATACGGAGATGGGGAACTGTGCACGGTGCTCCGAGTGTGGGTCTGACCGAGGGATATGGAGATGGGGAACTGTGCACGGTGCTCCGAGTGTGGGTCTGACCGAGGGATACGGAGATGGGGAACTGTGCACGGTGCTCCGAGTGTGGGTCTGACTGAGGGGTACGGAGATGGGGAACTGTGCACGGTGCTCCCAGTGTGGGTCTGACCGAGGGATACGGAGATGGGGAACTGTGCACGGTGCTCCGAGTGTGGGTCTGACTGAGGGATACGGAGATGGGGAACTGTGCACGGTGCTCCGAGTGTGTGTCTGACCGAGGGATAGGGAGATGGGGAACTGTGCACGGTGCTCCGAGTGTGGGTCTGACCGAGGGATACGGAGATGGGGAACTGTGCACGGTGCTCCCAGTGTGGGTCTGTCCGAGGGATACGGAGATGGGGAACTGTGCACGGTGCTCCGAGTGTGGGTCTGACCGAGGGGTACGGAGACGGGGAACTGTGCACGGTGCTCCGAGTGTGGGTCTGACCGAGGGATACGGAGATGGGGAACTGTGCACGGTGCTCCGAGTGTCGGACTGACCGAGGGATACGGAGATGGGGAACTGTGCACGGTGCTCCGAGTGTGGGTCTGACCGAGGGATACGGAGATGGGGAACTGTGCACGGTGCTCCGAGTGTGGGTCTGACCGAGGGATACGGAGATGGGGAACTGTGCACGGTGCTCCGAGTGTGGGTCTGACCGAGGGATACGGAGATGGGGAACTGTGCACGGTGCTCCGAGTGTCGGACTGACCGAGGGATACGGAGATGGGGAACTGTGCACGGTGCTCCGAGTGTGGGTCTGACCGAGGGATACGGAGATGGGGAACTGTGCACGGTGCTCCGAGTGTGGGTCTGACCGAGGGATACGGAGATGGGGAACTGTGCACGGTGCTCCGAGTGTGGGACTGACCGAGGGATACGGAGATGGGGAACTGTGCACGGTGCTCCCAGTGTGGGTCTGACCGAGGGATAGGGAGATGGGGAACTGTGCACGGTGCTCCCAGTGTGGGTCTGACCGAGGGATAGGGAGATGGGGAACTGTGCACGGTGCTCCGAGTGTGGGTCTGACCGAGGGATACGGAGATGGGGAACTGTGCACGGTGCTCCGAGTGTGGGACTGACCGAGGGATACGGAGATGGGGAACTGTGCACGGTGCTCCGAGTGTGGGACTGACCGAGGGATACGGAGATGGGGAACTGTGCACGGTGCTCCCAGTGTGGGTCTGACCGAGGGATACGGAGATGGGGAACTGTGCACGATGCTCCGGGTGTGGGTCTGACCGAGGGATACGGAGATGGGGAACTGTGCACGGTGCTCCGAGTGTGGGACTGACCGAGGGATACGGAGATGGGGAACTGTGCACGGTGCTCCGAGTGTGGGACTGACCGAGGGATACGGAGATGGGGAACTGTGCACGGTGCTCCGAGTGTGGGTCTGACCGAGGGGGATAGGGAGATGGGGAACTGTGCACGGTGCTCCGAGTGTGGGTCTGACCGAGGGATACGGAGATGGGGAACTGTGCACGGTGCTCCCAGTGTGGGTCTGACCGAGGGATACGGAGATGGGGAACTGTGCACGGTGCTCCCAGTGTGGGTCTGACCGAGGGATACGGAGATGGGGAACTGTGCACGGTGCTCCGAGTGTGGGTCTGACCGAGGGATACGGAGATGGGGAACTGTGCACGGTGCTCCGAGTGTGGGACTGACCGAGGGATACGGAGATGGGGAACTGTGCACGGTGCTCCCAGTGTGGGTCTGACCGAGGGATACGGAGATGGGGAACTGTGCACGATGCTCCGGGTGTGGGTCTGACCGAGGGATACGGAGATGGGGAACTGTGCACGGTGCTCCCAGTGTGGGTCTGACCGAGGGAAACGGAGATGGGGAACTGTGCACGGTGCTCCGAGTGTGGGTCTGACCGAGGGATACGGAGATGGGGAACTGTGCACGGTGCTCCGAGTGTGGGTCTGACCGAGGGATACGGAGATGGGGAACTGTGCACGGTGCTCCGAGTGTGGGTCTGACCGAGTGGGATAGGGAGATGGGGAACTGTGCACGGTGCTCCGAGTATGGGTCTGACCGAGGGATACGGAGATGGGGAACTGTGCACGGTGCTCCGAGTGTGGGTCTGACCGAGGGATATGGAGATGGGGAACTGTGCACGGTGCTCCGAGTGTGGGTCTGACCGAGGGATACGGAGATGGGGAACTGTGCACGGTGCTCCGAGTGTGGGTCTGACCGAGGGATACGGAGATGGGGAACTGTGCACGGTGCTCCGAGTGTGGGTCTGACCGAGGGATACGGAGATGGGGAACTGTGCACGGTGCTCCCAGTGTGGGTCTGACCGAGGGATACGGAGATGGGGAACTGTGCACGGTGCTCCCAGTGTGGGTCTGACCGAGGGATACGGAGATGGGGAACTGTGCACGGTGCTCCGAGTGTGGGTCTGACCGAGGGATACGGAGATGGGGAACTGTGCACGGTGCTCCGAGTGTGGGTCTGACCGAGGGGGATAGGGAGATGGGGAACTGTGCACGGTGCTCCCAGTGTGGGTCTGACCGAGGGATACGGAGATGGGGAACTGTGCACGGTGCTCCGAGTGTGGGTCTGACCGAGGGATACGGAGATGGGGAACTGTGCACGGTGCTCCGAGTGTGGGTCTGACCGAGGGATATGGAGATGGGGAACTGTGCACGGTGCTCCGAGTGTGGGTCTGACCGAGGGATACGGAGATGGGGAACTGTGCACGGTGCTCCGAGTGTGGGTCTGACTGAGGGGTACGGAGATGGGGAACTGTGCACGGTGCTCCCAGTGTGGGTCTGACCGAGGGATACGGAGATGGGGAACTGTGCACGGTGCTCCGAGTGTGGGTCTGACCGAGGGATACGGAGATGGGGAACTGTGCACGGTGCTCCGAGTGTGTGTCTGACCGAGGGATAGGGAGATGGGGAACTGTGCACGGTGCTCCGAGTGTGGGTCTGACCGAGGGATACGGAGATGGGGAACTGTGCACGGTGCTCCCAGTGTGGGTCTGTCCGAGGGATACGGAGATGGGGAACTGTGCACGGTGCTCCGAGTGTGGGTCTGACCGAGGGGTATGGAGACGGGGAACTGTGCACGGTGCTCCGAGTGTGGGTCTGACCGAGGGATACGGAGATGGGGAACTGTGCACGGTGCTCCGAGTGTGGGTCTGACCGAGGGATACGGAGATGGGGAACTGTGCACGGTGCTCCGAGTGTCGGACTGACCGAGGGATAAGGAGATGGGGAACTGTGCACGGTGCTCCGAGTGTGGGTCTGACCGAGGGATACGGAGATGGGGAACTGTGCACGGTGCTCCGAGTGTGGGTCTGACCGAGGGATACGGAGATGGGGAACTGTGCACGGTGCTCCGAGTGTGGGACTGACCGAGGGATACGGAGATGGGGAACTGTGCACGGTGCTCCCAGTGTGGGTCTGACCGAGGGATAGGGAGATGGGGAACTGTGCACGGTGCTCCCAGTGTGGGTCTGACCGAGGGATAGGGAGATGGGGAACTGTGCACGGTGCTCCGAGTGTGGGTCTGACCGAGGGATACGGAGATGGGGAACTGTGCACGGTGCTCCGAGTGTGGGACTGACCGAGGGATACGGAGATGGGGAACTGTGCACGGTGCTCCGAGTGTGGGACTGACCGAGGGATACGGAGATGGGGAACTGTGCACGGTGCTCCCAGTGTGGGTCTGACCGAGGGATACGGAGATGGGGAACTGTGCACGATGCTCCGGGTGTGGGTCTGACCGAGGGATACGGAGATGGGGAACTGTGCACGGTGCTCCGAGTGTGGGACTGACCGAGGGATACGGAGATGGGGAACTGTGCACGGTGCTCCGAGTGTGGGACTGACCGAGGGATACGGAGATGGGGAACTGTGCACGGTGCTCCGAGTGTGGGTCTGACCGAGGGGGATAGGGAGATGGGGAACTGTGCACGGTGCTCCGAGTGTGGGTCTGACCGAGGGATACGGAGATGGGGAACTGTGCACGGTGCTCCGAGTGTGGGTCTGACCGAGGGATACGGAGATGGGGAACTGTGCACGGTGCTCCGAGTGTGGGTCTGACCGAGGGATACGGAGATGGGGAACTGTGCACGGTGCTCCCAGTGTGGGTCTGACCGAGGGATACGGAGATGGGGAACTGTGCACGGTGCTCCGAGTGTGGGTCTGACCGAGGGATACGGAGATGGGGAACTGTGCACGGTGCTCCGAGTGTGGGTCTGACCGAGGGATACGGAGATGGGGAACTGTGCACGGTGCTCCGAGTGTGGGTCTGACCGAGGGATACGGAGATGGGGAACTGTGCACGGTGCTCCGAGTGTGGGTCTGACCGAGGGATACGGAGATGGGGAACTGTGCACGGTGCTCCGAGTGTGGGTCTGACCGAGGGATACGGAGATGGGGAACAGTGCACGGTGCTCCGAGTGTGGGTCTGACCGAGGGATACGGAGATGGTCACCAGCTGGTGTGGAATGTTTCCTGGGATATAGTGCCCTGTGGTAACAGCTGTGTTCGGGATTTGCATTGGCAGGAGGCAGGATGGTTTCGGACTCGCTCCAGTTTGGGGTGGAGGGGAGCAGTACCCTCCTGGAATGCCACCTTCCGTCCCCACAGGCGTCCAGCAAGTGGCTAGTCCAACGAAAAGGCAGTCCGCGCAGGAAAATGGTGAGGACTGGATTTAACTGGCATGAAGGGGTTTAAACGGGGTCAGCGCTGAGGGAGTGGGCGCTGTGGGAGGGTCAGTGCTGAGGGAGTGGGTGCTGTGGGTGGGTCAGTGCTGAGGGAGTGGGCGCTGTGGGAGGGTCAGTGCTGAGGGAGTGGGCGCTGTGGGAGGGTCAGTGCTGAGGGAGCGGGTGCTGTGGGAGGGTCAGTGCTGAGGGAGTGGGCGCTGTGGGAGGGTCAGTGCTGAGGGAGTGGGTGCTGTGGGAGGGTCAGTGCTGAGGGAGTGGGTGCTGTGGGTGGGTCAGTGCTGAGGGAGTGGGCGCTGTGGGAGGGTCAGTGCTGAGGGAGTGGGCGCTGTGGGAGGGTCAGTGCTGAGGGAGTGGGCGCTGAGGGAGGGTCAGTGCTGAGGGGGTGGGCGCTGTGGGAGGGTCAGTGCTGAGGGAGTGGGCGCTGTGGGAGGGTCAGTGCTGAGGGAGTGGGGGCTGTGGGAGGGTCAGTGCTGAGGGAGTGGGGGCTGTGGGAGGGTCAGTGCTGAGGGAGAGGGTGCTGTGGGAGGGTCAGTGCTGAGGGAGTGGGGGCTGTGGGAGGGTCAGTGCTGAGGGAGTGGGGGCTGTGGGAGGGTCAGTGCTGAGGGAGAGGGTGCTGTGGGAGGGTCAGTGCTGAGGGAGTGGGTGCTGTGGGAGGGTCAGTGCTGAGGGAGTGGGCGCTGTGGGAGGGTCAGTGCTGAGGGAGTGGGGGCTGTGGGAGGGTCAGTGCTGAGGGAGCGAGCGCTGTGGGAGGGTCAGTGCTGAGGGAGCGGGGGCTGTGGGAGGGTCAGTGCTGAGGGAGCGGGCGCTGTGGGAGGGGCAGTGCTGAGGGAGCGGGCGCTGTGGGAGGGTCAGTGCTGAGGGAGCGGGTGCTGTGGGAGGGTCAGTGCTGAGGGAGTGGGGGCTGTGGGAGGGTCAGTGCTGAGGGAGTGGGGGCTGTGGGAGGGTCAGTGCTGAGGGAGTGGGTGCTGTGGGAGGGTCAGTGCTGAGGGAGTGGGTGCTGTGGGAGGGTCAGTGCTGAGGGAGTGGGTGCTGTGGGAGGGTCAGTGCTGAGGGAGTGGGTGCTGTGGGAGGGTCAGTGCTGAGGGAGTGGGCGCTGTGGGAGGGTCAGTGCTGAGGGAGCGGGGGCTGTGGGAGGGTCAGTGCTGAGGGAGCGGGTGCTGTGGGAGGGTCAGTGCTGAGGGAGTGGGTGCTGTGGGAGGGTCAGTGCTGAGGGAGTGGGTGCTGTGGGAGGGTCAGTGCTGAGGGAGTGGGCGCTGTGGGAGGGTCAGTGCTGAGGGAGCGGGGGCTGTGGGAGGGTCAGTGCTGAGGGAGTGGGGGCTGTGGGAGGGTCAGTGCTGAGGGAGTGGGGGCTGTGGGAGGGTCAGTGCTGAGGGAGTGGGTGCTGTGGGAGGGTCAGTGCTGAGGGAGCGGGCGCTGTGGGAGGGTCAGTGCTGAGGGAGTGGGTGCTGTGGGAGGGTCAGTGCTGAGGGAGTGGGCGCTGTGGGAGGGTCAGTGCTGAGGGAGTGGGTGCTGTGGGAGGGTCAGTGCTGAGGGAGTGGGCGCTGTGGGAGGGTCAGTGCTGAGGGAGTGGGTGCTGTGGGAGGGTCAGTGCTGAGGGAGTGGGTGCAGTGGGAGGGTCAGTGCTGAGGGGGCGGGTGCTGTGGGAGGGTCAGTGCTGAGGGAGTGGGTGCTGTGGGAGGGTCAGTGCTGAGGGAGTGGGTGCTGAGGGAGGGTCAGTGCTGAGTGGCCTGTGCTCTCTGATGGACCGGTTCCCTCCCTCCCCTCCCCTCCCCCCCCTCCCTGGCAGGTCCGACTGGACGCCCGGCTGGTGAAGACGGTCCACGGTCTCCTGTTCCTCGGCCTGACCCTCCTGGACCGCGGCACCTACCACTGTATCAGCTCCGAGAACGCCTACAGCCGCACCGCCTGCCGCGTCCAGCTCAGGGTGCTCCCCCGCTCGGCCCTGGCACATGCCACCCGCCCTCTGAACCGGGGCGCCTCCCCTCCCCCTCCCCCTCCCCCAGCCCCCTCGGCGGGCGCCGTCCACCCTCACCCTCCCCTCGCCCACCCAGAGACCATCGCCCACTACTGCCGTCATCAGTGGCCGGGCCTGCGCTGGGCACCGAGACCCAAACGGGGGGCAACGTAGAGTGGGGTCAAACCCAGGCCGGAGCCTGAGGAGAGGGTTGGGGGGGGCGGGGAAGAGGACCCGGGGAGGGTCAGGAGGGTGGGGAATGGGGTGTGGTGGTTGCGTCGGTTGAGGGGGGGGGGTGGGGGTTTGGGCGGCACCTGGTATTTGCCGCCATTTCCTAAAGGTGGCGACGCCAGGCGCTACGCCAATGCCAACCTTCTCTCTTCCCGGCGCTTCCCCCTCACCTCCTGCTGTTCGACTGCGAGAGGCGTCACCTGTTGCAACCGCACCCCCATCCACGGTGCTGGCCCACAACTCCTGACCAACTGGAGGGTCAGGTTGACTGTTCCGCTACGGGAGGCGCCACCTGCCACCCTCTGTGCCCAGCGCCCCCCTCCCCAGAACACACCCACCCCTCCCCCGCCCCCCCCCTAGGGCATTCAGCCCCCTCCTACTCCCCCTCCAGCCTGTTACACAGGAACAGGAGGCCATTCAGCCCCTCCTCCTCCAGCCTGTTACACAGGGACAGGAGGCCATTCAGCGCCTCCTCCAGTCTGTTACACAGGAACAGCAGGCCATTCAGCCCCTCCTCCAGCTTGTTACACAGCAACAGGAGGCCATTCAGCCCCCTCCTCCTCCAGCCTGTTACACAGGAACAGGAGGCCATTCAGCCCAACTCAAACCCGTACAAAGGCTGATCCCGCGACTGAGGGGAGGGAGGCAATGGTGGGGGTCGATGGCTATCATGGGGGGTTGTGGAGGCGGGGTGAGGCTTTACCCACTCGAACAGCACAGCACGTCCAGGGTATCTCCGTCCCCTCCTCCAGCCCCTACACCCCCTCCCTATCTCCGTCCCCTCCTCCAGCCCCTACACCCCCTCCCTATCTCCGTCCCCTCCTCCAGCCCCTACACCCCCTCCCTATCCCCGTCCCCTCCTCCAGCCCCTACACCCCCTCCCTATCCCCGTCCCCTCCTCCAGCCCCTACACCCCCTCCCTATCTCTGTCCCCTCCTCCAACCCCTACACCCCCTCCCTATCTCTGTCCCCTCCTCCAGCCCCTACACCCCCTCCCTATCTCCGTCCCCTCCTCCAGCCCCTACATCCCCTCCCTCTCTCCGTCCCCTCCTCCAACCCCTACACCCCCTCCCTATCCCCGTCCCCTCCTCCAGCCCCTACACCCCCTCCCTATCCCCGTCCCCTCCTCCAGCCCCTACACCCCCTCCCTATCTCCGTCCCCTCCTGCGAGCGATGGACGGGCACGGCGCCTGTCGAACGCAGCTGTTGCCCTGCGGGTGGGTAAGGGGGTGGGGGCACGTGCGCTCGGGAGGTGTGTGTGGGTTTGGGCACGCCTCATGGGTCTGACTCAGGGTCCACGTAACCCCAGACCCCCCCCCCGCACACGCCCCACCTCCCCCCCACCCGCCATGGCAACAACAACCCGTTACCTTGACGTAGCGGCCTTGAGGCAGCCCCTGCCTCTCCGAGGAGCGACGGAGAGCAGCCTGGGTCGGCGTTAGAGGAGCACCGCGATGGGGGAACGCTGAGAGAGGGAGGCGGAGGATTTCGGAGGCTCAAGGCCCTTCCCTCAACCCAAAAACCGAGGTGGAAGCAGACGCTACCTTCCCTCCTCCCTCCCCAGCCAGGGCTGAACGGCGGGGACTGGGGTGGGGGGGCAGCTCGCCACGCCAAGATCGGAGGGATAGCAGAGTTCTCGGAGGGTGGGAGGAGGGGACGGAGATAGGGAGGGGGTGTAGGGGCTGGAGGAGGGGACGGGGATAGGGAGGGGGTGTAGGGGCAGGAGGAGGGGACAGGGATAGGGAGGGGGTGTAGGGGCTGGAGGAGGGGACAGAGATAGGGAGGGAGTGTAGGGGCTGGAGGAGGGGACGGAGATAGGGAGGGGGTGTAGGGGCTGGAGGAGGGGACGGGGATAGGGAGGGGGTGTAGGGGCTGGAGGAGGGGACAGAGATAGGGAGGGGGTGTAGGGGCTGGAGGAGGGGACGGAGATAGGGAGGGGGTGTAGGGGCTGGAGGAGGGGACGGAGATAGGGAGGGGGTGTAGGGGCTGGAGGAGGGGACGGGGATAGGGAGGGGGTGTAGGGGCTGGAGATGGGGACGGAGATAGGGAGGGGGTGTAGGGGCTGGAGGAGGGGACGGAGATAGGGAGGGGGTGAAGGGGTTGGAGGAGGGGACAGAGATAGGGAGGGGGTGAAGGGGTTGGAGGAGGGGACAGAGATAGGGAGGGGGTGTAGGGGCTGGAGGAGGGGACGGAGATAGGGAGGGGGTGTAGGGAGCTGGAGGAGGGGACGGGGATAGGGAGGGGCTGTAGGGGGCTGGAGGAGGGGACAGAGATAGGGAGGGGGTGTAGGGGCTGGAGGAGGGGACGGGGATAGGGAGGGGGTGTAGGGGCTGGAGGAGGGGACGGTGAGCAGTGTCGGACGGTCAGCGCTGAGGGAGCGGTGTTGGACCTGTGGCTATTCCGATGGCTGGGCCCACGGGAGTCGGGGGCCTGGATTGGGACACTGACCTCTCCCGGGGGGCGGGGGGCCTGGACTGAGACATTGACCTCTCCCGGGGGGCGGCGGGGGGGGGGGGGGGTCCCGACGTTAAAGAGGCGTCTTTGAGTGGCACTGTTCTGATCGGGAGACCTCGGGAGAAGGTGGGTCAGACCTCCGAGGACCCAGCAGCTTGGCCGAGCCGGGGATTGACCCGGAAGGGGGTGCCGTCTGTCGGGAACGTGTCTCCGAATCCACTGGAAGTGGGACAGTAGGGGTCGGAATTCCCGGGCGCTCTGCCAGCCCAGCGCAGTCTGTCTCACTGTCTCCGAGTGCCCGGTGCAATAAATTAATCCATTAAAACGTCTTTATATTTTCAAACAAAGCTCTCACCGATACTCAGCAGGATCTTGCCTCATTACGGTCGGTCGGCAGCAAAACTATCCCCCTCTCTCTCTCTCTCCTCCAGCCTGTTACACAGGAACAGGAGGCCATTCAGCCCCCTCCTCCAGCCTGTTACACAGGAACAGGAGGCCATTCAGCCCCCTCCTCCAGCCTGTTACACAGGAACAGGAGGCCATTCAGCCCCCTCCTCCAGCCTGTTACACAGGAACAGGAGGCCATTCAGCCCCCCTCCCCCTCTTCCAGCCTGTTACACAGGAACAGGAGGCCATTCAGCCCCCTCCCCTCCTCCAGCCTGTTACACAGGAACAGGAGGCCATTCAGCCCCCTCCTCCTCCATCCTGTTACACAGGAACAGGAGGCCATTCAGCCCCCTCCTCCAGCCTGTTACACAGGAACAGGAGGCCATTCAGCCCCCTCCTCCATCCTGTTACACAGGAACAGGAGGCCATTCAGCCCCCTCCTCCAGCCTGTTACACAGGAACAGGAGGCCATTCAGCCCCTCCTCCTCCAGCCTGTTGCACAGGGACAGGAGGCCATTAGTTTCGCCACCCTTGACCAAACTTTGGGGATGAACGTTTCGAAACGTGGCTGGGATGTAGAAATGGATCAAACAATTAAAAGAGAGAGTGAAGACTTGCAGATGCTGGAGATCGGAGCGGAAAACGCGGTGCTGGAAAAGCGCGGCAGGTCAGGCAGCATCCGAGGAGCAGGGGGGCTGAAGAAGGGCTCATGCCCGAAACGTCGATTCTCCTGCTCCTCGGATGCTGCCTGACCGGCCGCGCTTTTCCAGCACCGCGTTTTCGGCTCAAACAATTAAAGCCTTGTTTCCAAACTCGTGTCACGGGACGTGGACTGCAACGAGGAGATAAGTCAATTCAGAAAGTCCCAAAACCGCGGATGGAAGTCAGCTGTTGATCTCGGGAGCTGGTGAATGGGTAAAAAGGTTGTGGAAAAAGCGTCCGTCAACCCCCTCTGACTGAGAGCGGGGACACACACGCTGCCTGGCAGGTCGACTTGGTGAGGCATCACATTTCATCAAAGCTGGGTAAGCAGACAGTGATCAGGAGCAGGAACCCTGGCTGATTTCCCCCCTCTCTCTCTCTCTCTAACCCAGGGACAGTGATCAGGAGCAGGATCCCTGGCTGATTTCCCCTCTCTCTCTCTCTCTCTAACCCAGGGACAGTGATCAGGAACAGGAACCCTGGCTGATTTCCCCTCTCTCTCTCTCTCTCTCTCTAACCCAGGGACAGTGACCAGGAGCAGGAATCCTGGCTGATTTCCCCCCTCTCTCTCTAACCCAGGGATCACTGGGCAGTGATCAGGAGCAGGAACCCTGGCTGATTTCCCGCCTCACTCTCTCTCTCTCTAACCCAGGGACAGTGATCAGGAGCACGAACCCTGGCTGATTTCCCCTCTCTCTCTCTCTCTCTAACCCAGGGACAGTGATCAGGAGCAGGAACCCTGGCTGATTTCCCCTCTCTCTCGATCCAGGGACAGTGATCAGGAGCAGGAACCCTGGCTGATTTCCCCTCTCTCTCTCTCTCTCTAACCCAGGGACAGTGATCAGGAGCAGGAACCCTGGCTGATTTCCTCTCTCTCTCTCTCTCTCTCTAACCCAGGGACAGTGACCAGGAGCAGGAACCCTGGCTGATTTCCCCTCTCTCTCTCTCTCTCTCTCTCTCTAACCCAGGGATCACTGGGCAGTGATCAGGAGCAGGAACCCTGGCTGATTTCCCGCCTCACTCTCTCTCTCTCTAACCCAGGGACAGTGATCAGGAGCACGAACCCTGGCTGATTTCCCCTCTCTCTCTCTCTCTCTCTCTCTAACCCAGGGACAGTGATCCGGAGCAGGAACCCTGGCTGATTTCCCCTCTCTCTCTCTCTCTCTCTAACCCAGGGATCACTGGACAGTGATCAGGAGCAGGAACCCTGGCTGATTTCCCCTCTCTCTCTCTCTCTCTCTAACCCAGGGATCACTGGACAGTGATCAGGAGCAGGAACCCTGGCTGATTTCCCCTCTCTCTCTCTCTCTCTCTCTAACCCAGGGATCACTGGACAATGATCAGGAGCAGGAACACTGGCTGATTTCCCCTCTCTCTCTCTCGAACCCAGGGCCAGTTATCAGGAGCAGGAACCCTGGCTGATTTCCCCCCACTCTCTCTCTCTAACCCAGGGGCAGTGATCAGGAGCAGGAACCCTGGCTGATTTCCCCCCACTCTCTCTCTCTAACCCAGGGACAGTGATCAGGAGCAGGAACCCTGGCTGATTTCCCCTCTCTCTCGATCCAGGGGCAGTGATCAGGAGCAGGAACCCTGCCTGATTTCCCCCCTCTCTCTCTCTCTAACCCAGGGCCAGTTATCAGGAGCAGGAACCCTGGCTGATTTCCCCCCCTCTCTCTCTCTCTCTAACCCAGGGGCAGTGATCAGGAGCAGGAACCCTGGCTGATTTCCCCTCTCTCTCTCTCTCTCTGACCCAGGGACAGTGATCAGGAGCAGGAACCCTGACTGATTTCTCCCCCGCCCATCTCTCTAACCCAGGGATCACTGGGCAGTGATCAGGAGCAGGAACCCTGGCTGATTTCCCCTCTCTCTCTCTCTCTCTCTAACCCAGGGACAGTGATCAGGAGCAGGATCCCTGGCTGATTTCCCCCCTCTCTCTCTCTCTAACCCAGGGACAGTGATCAGGAGCAGGAACCCTGGCTGATTTCCCCTCTCTCTCTAACCCAGGGACAGAGATCAGGAGCAGGAACCCTGGCTGATTCCCCCACCTCTCTCTCTCTCTAACCCAGGGACAGTGATCAGGAGCAGGAACCCTGGCTGATTTCCCCTCTCTCTCTCTCTAACCCAGGGACAGTGATCAGGAGCAGGAACCCTGGCTGATTTCCCCTCTCTCTCTCTAACCCAGGGACAGTGATCAGGAGCAGGAACCCTGACTGATTTCCCCTCTCTCTCTCTAACCCAGGGACAGTGATCAGGAGCAGGAACCCTGGCTGATTTCCCCTCTCTCTCTCTCTCTAACCCAGGGACAGTGATCAGGAGCAGGAATCCTGGCTGATTTCCTCTCTCTCTCTCTCTCTAACCCAGGGACAGTGATCAGGAGCAGGAACCCTGGCTGATTTCCCCTCTCTCTCGATCCAGGGACAGTGATCAGGAGCAGGAATCCTGGCTGATTTCCTCTCTCTCTCTCTCTCTAACCCAGGGACAGTAATCAGGGGCAGGAATCCTGGCTGTTTCCCCTCTCTCTCTCCCTCTCTCTCTCTAACCCAGGGACAGTGATCAGGAGCAGGAACCCTGGCTGATTTCCCCCCCGCCCATCTCTCTAACCCAGGGATCACTGGGCAGTGATCAGGAGCAGGAACCCTAGCTGATTTCCCACCTCTCCCTCTCTATCTAACCCAGGGATCACTGGACAGTGATCAGGAGCAGGAACCCTGGCTGATTTCCCCTCACTCTCTCTCTCTCTAACCCAGGGATCACTGGGCAGTGATCAGGAGCAGGAACCCTGGCTGATTTCCCCTTTCTCTCTCTCTCTCACCCAGGGACAGTGATCAGGAGCAGGAACCCTGGCTGATTTCCCCCTCTCTCTCTCTCTAACCCAGGGACAGTGATCAGGAGCAGGAACCCTGGCTGATTTCCCCCCTCTCTCTCTCTCTCTAACCCAGGGACAGTGATCAGGAGCAGGATCCCTGGCTGATTTCCCCCCCCTCTCTCTCTCTCTCTCTCTCTAACCCAGGGACAGTGACCAGGAGCAGGAACCCTGGCTGATTTCCCCTCTCTCTCTCTCTCTCTCTCTAACCCAGGGATCACTGGGCAGTGATCAGGAGCAGGAACCCTGGCTGATTTCCCGCCTCACTCTCTCTCTCTCTAACCCAGGGACAGTGATCAGGAGCACGAACCCTGGCTGATTTCCCCTCTCTCTCTCTCTCTCTCTCTCTCTCTAACCCAGGGACAGTGATCCGGAGCAGGAACCCTGGCTGATTTCCCCCCACTCTCTCTCTCTAACCCAAGGACAGTGATCAGGAGCAAGAACCCTGGCTGATTTCCCCCCCGCCCATCTCTCTAACCCAGGGATCACTGGGCAGTGATCAGGAGCAGGAACCCTGGCTGATTTCCCCTCTCTCTCTCTCTCTAAACCAGGGACAGTGTTAAGGAGCAGGAACCCTGGCTGATTTCCCCCCCGCCCATCTCTCTAACCCAGGGACAGTGATCAGGAGCAGGAACCCTGACTGATTTCCCCTCTCCCTCTCTAACCCAGGGATCACTGGGCAGTGATCAGGAGCAGGAACCCTGGCTGATTTCCCCCCATCTCTCTCTCTCTCTCTAACCCAGGGATCACTGGACAGTGATCAGGAGCAGGAACCCTGGCTGATTTCCCCTCTCTCTCTCTCTCTCTCTAACCCAGGGATCACTGGACAGTGATCAGGAGCAGGAACCCTGGCTGATTTCCCCTCTCTCTCTCTCTCTCTCTCTAACCCAGGGATCACTGGACAATGATCAGGAGCAGGAACACTGGCTGATTTCCCCTCTCTCTCTCTCGAACCCAGGGACAGTGATCAGGAGCAGGAACCCTGGCTGATTTCCCCCCACTCTCTCTCTCTAACCCAGGGGCAGTGATCAGGAGCAGGAACCCTGGCTGATTTCCCCCCACTCTCTCTCTCTAACCCAGGGACAGTGATCAGGAGCAGGAACCCTGGCTGATTTCCCCTCTCTCTCGATCCAGGGGCAGTGTTCAGGAGCAGGAACCCTGCCTGATTTCCCCCCTCTCTCTCTCTCTAACCCAGGGCCAGTTATCAGGAGCAGGAACCCTGGCTGATTTCCCCCCCTCTCTCTCTCTCTCTAACCCAGGGGCAGTGATCAGGAGCAGGAACCCTGGCTGATTTCCCCTCTCTCTCTCTCTCTAACCTAGGAACAGTGATCAGGAGCAGGAACCCTGACTGATTTCTCCCCCGCCCATCTCTCTAACCCAGGGATCACTGGGCAGTGATCAGGAGCAGGAACCCTGGCTGATTTCCCCCCTCTCTCTCTCTCTCTAACCCAGGGACAGTGATCAGGAGCAGGAACCCTGGCTGATTTCCTCTCTCTCTCTCTCTCTCTCTAACCCAGGGACAGTGATCAGGAGCAGGATCCCTGGCTGATTTCCCCCCTCTCTCTCTCTCTAACCCAGGGACAGTGATCAGGAGCAGGAACCCTGGCTGATTTCCCCTCTCTCTCTAACCCAGGGACAGAGATCAGGAGCAGGAACCCTGGCTGATTCCCCCACCTCTCTCTCTCTCTAACCCAGGGACAGTGATCAGGAGCAGGAACCCTGGCTGATTTCCCCTCTCTCTCTCTCTAACCCAGGGACAGTGATCAGGAGCAGGAACCCTGGCTGATTTCCCCCCTCTCTCTCTCTCTCTCTCTCTAACCCAGGGACAGTGATCAGGAGCAGGAACCCTGGCTGATCCCCCCCCCCCCCCTCTCTGTCTCTCTAACCCAGGGACAGTGATCAGGAGCAGGAACCCTGGCTGATTTCCCCTCTCTCTCTCTAACCCAGGGACAGTGATCAGGAGCAGGAACCCTGACTGATTTCCCCTCTCTCTCTCTAACCCAGGGACAGTGATCAGGAGCAGGAACCCTGGCTGATTTCCCCTCTCTCTCTCTAACCCAGGGACAGTGATCAGGAGCAGGAACCCTGGCTGATTTCCCCCTCTCTCTCTCTAACCCAGGGACAGTGATCAGGAGCAGGAATCCTGGCTGATTTCCTCTCTCTCTCTCTCTCTAACCCAGGGACAGTGATCAGGAGCAGGAACCCTGGCTGATTTCCCCTCTCTCTCGATCCAGGGACAGTGATCAGGATCAGGAATCCTGGCTGATTTCCTCTCTCTCTCTCTCTCTAACCCAGGGATCACTGGGCAGTGATCAGGAGCAGGAACCCTGGCTGATTTCGCCCCTCTCTCTCTCTCTAACCCAGGGACAGTGTTCAGGAGCAGGAACCCTGGCTGATTTCCCCTCTCTCTCTAACCCAGGGACAGAGATCAGGAGCAGGAACCCTGGCTGATTTCCCCCCACTCTCTCTCTCTAACCCAGGGACAGTGATCAGGAGCAGGAATCCTGGCTGATTTCCTCTCTCTCTCTCTCTCTAACCCAGGGACAGTGATCAGGAGCAGGAACCCTGGCTGATTTCCCCTCTCTCTCGATCCAGGGACAGTGATCAGGAGCAGGAATCCTGGCTGATTTCCTCTCTCTCTCTCTCTCTAACCCAGGGACAGTAATCAGGGGCAGGAATCCTGGCTGTTTCCCCTCTCTCTCTCCCTCTCTCTCTCTAACCCAGGGACAGTGATCAGGAGCAGGATCCCTGGCTGATTTCCCCCCCCTCTCTCTCTCTAACCCAGGGACAGTGATCAGGAGCAGGAACCCTGGCTGATTTCCCCCCCGCCCATCTCTCTAACCCAGGGATCACTGGGCAGTGATCAGGAGCAGGAACCCTAGCTGATTTCCCACCTCTCCCTCTCTATCTAACCCAGGGATCACTGGACAGTGATCAGGAGCAGGAACCCTGGCTGATTTCCCCTCACTCTCTCTCTCTCTAACCCAGGGATCACTGGGCAGTGATCAGGAGCAGGAACCCTGGCTGATTTCCCCCCTCTCTCTCTATCTAACCCATGGACAGTGTTCAGGAGCAGGAACCCTGGCTGATTTCCCCCCTCTCTCTCTATCTAACCCAGGGACAGTGATCAGGAGCAGGAACCCTGGCTGATTTCCCCTCTCTCTCTCTCTAACCCAGGGGCAGTGATCAGGAGCAGGAACCCTGGCTGATTTCCCCTCTCTCTCTCTCTCTCTAACCCAGGGATCACTGGGCAGTGATCAGGAGCAGGAACCCTGGCTGATTTCGCCCCTCTCTCTCTCTCTAACCCAGGGACAGTGTTCAGGAGCAGGAACCCTGGCTGATTTCCCCTCTCTCTCTAACCCAGGGACAGAGATCAGGAGCAGGAACACTGGTTGATTTCCCCTCTCTCCCTCTCTTACCCAGGGACAGTGATCAGGAGCAGGAACCCTGGCTGATATCCCCTCTCTCTCTCTCTCTCTCTCTAACCCAGGGACAGTGATCAGGAGCAGGAACCCTGGCTGATTTCCCCCCCCCCTCTCTGTCTCTCTAACCCAGGGACAGTGATCAGAAGCAGGAACCCTGGCTGATTTCCCCTCTCTCTCTCTAACCCAGGGACAGTGATCACAAGCAGGAACCCTGGCTGATATCCCCTCTCTCTCTCTCTCTCTCTAACCCAGGGACAGTGATCAGGAGCAGGAACCCTGGCTGATTTCACCCTCTCTCTCTCTCTAACCCAGGGACAGTGATCAGGAGCAGGGACCCTGGCTGATTTCCCCCCTCTCTCTCTCTCTAACCCAGGGACAGTGATCAGGAGCAGGAACCCTGGCTGATTTCCCCTCTCTCTCTCTCTCTCTCTCACTAACCCAGGGACAGTGATCAGGAGCAGGAACCCTGGCTGATTTCCCCTCTCTCTCTCTCTATCCAGGGACAGTGATCAGGAGCAGGGACCCTGGCTGATTTCCCCCCGCCTCTCTCTCTCTCTCTCTCTCTCTAACCCAGGGACAGTGATCAGGAGCAGGAACCCTGGCTGATTTCCCCTCTCTCTCTCTCTCTCTAACCCAGGGACAGTGATCAGGAGCAGGAACCCTGGCTGATTTCCCCTCTCTCTCTCTCTCTCTCTAACCCAGGGACAGTGATCAGGAGCAGGAACCCTGGCTGATTTCCCCCCTCTCTCTCTCTCTAACCCAGGGACAGTGATCAGGAGCAGGAACCCTGGCTGATTTCCCCTCTCTCTCTCTCTCTCTCTCTAACCCAGGGACAGTGATCCGGAGCAGGAACCCTGGCTGATTTCCCCCCACTCTCTCTCTCTAACCCAAGGACAGTGATCAGGAGCAGGAACCCTGACTGATTTCTCCCCCGCCCATCTCTCTAACCCAGGGATCACTGGGCAGTGATCAGGAGCAGGAACCCTGGCTGATTTCCCCCTCTCTCTCTCTAACCCAGGGACAGTGATCAGGAGCAGGAATCCTGGCTGATTTCCTCTCTCTCTCTCTCTCTAACCCAGGGACAGTGATCAGGAGCAGGAACCCTGGCTGATTTCCCCTCTCTCTCGATCCAGGGACAGTGATCAGGATCAGGAATCCTGGCTGATTTCCTCTCTCTCTCTCTCTCTAACCCAGGGATCACTGGGCAGTGATCAGGAGCAGGAACCCTGGCTGATTTCGCCCCTCTCTCTCTCTCTAACCCAGGGACAGTGTTCAGGAGTAGGAACCCTGGCTGATTTCCCCTCTCTCTCTAACCCAGGGACAGAGATCAGGAGCAGGAACCCTGGCTGATTTCCCCCCACTCTCTCTCTCTAACCCAGGGACAGTGATCAGGAGCAGGAATCCTGGCTGATTTCCTCTCTCTCTCTCTCTCTAACCCAGGGACAGTGATCAGGAGCAGGAACCCTGGCTGATTTCCCCTCTCTCTCGATCCAGGGACAGTGATCAGGAGCAGGAATCCTGGCTGATTTCCTCTCTCTCTCTCTCTCTAACCCAGGGACAGTAATCAGGGGCAGGAATCCTGGCTGTTTCCCCTCTCTCTCTCCCTCTCTCTCTCTAACCCAGGGACAGTGATCAGGAGCAGGAACCCTGGCTGATTTCCCCCCCGCCCATCTCTCTAACCCAGGGATCACTGGGCAGTGATCAGGAGCAGGAACCCTAGCTGATTTCCCACCTCTCCCTCTCTATCTAACCCAGGGATCACTGGACAGTGATCAGGAGCAGGAACCCTGGCTGATTTCCCCTCACTCTCTCTCTCTCTAACCCAGGGATCACTGGGCAGTGATCAGGAGCAGGAACCCTGGCTGATTTCCCCCCTCTCTCTCTATCTAACCCATGGACAGTGTTCAGGAGCAGGAACCCTGGCTGATTTCCCCCCTCTCTCTCTATCTAACCCAGGGACAGTGATCAGGAGCAGGAACCCTGGCTGATTTCCCCTCTCTCTCTCTCTAACCCAGGGGCAGTGATCAGGAGCAGGAACCCTGGCTGATTTCCCCTCTCTCTCTCTCTCTCTAACCCAGGGATCACTGGGCAGTGATCAGGAGCAGGAACCCTGGCTGATTTCGCCCCTCTCTCTCTCTCTAACCCAGGGACAGTGTTCAGGAGCAGGAACCCTGGCTGATTACCCCTCTCTCTCTAACCCAGGGACAGAGATCAGGAGCAGGAACCCTGGCTGATTTCCCCCCACTCTCTCTCTCTAACCCAGGGGCAGTGATCAGGAGCAGGAACACTGGTTGATTTCCCCTCTCTCCCTCTCTTACCCAGGGACAGTGATCAGGAGCAGGAACCCTGGCTGATATCCCCTCTCTCTCTCTCTCTCTCTCTAACCCAGGGACAGTGATCAGGAGCAGGGACCCTGCCTGATTTCCCCCCCCCCTCTCTGTCTCTCTAACCCAGGGACAGTGATCAGAAGCAGGAACCCTGGCTGATTTCCCCTCTCTCTCTCTAACCCAGGGACAGTGATCACAAGCAGGAACCCTGGCTGATATCCCCTCTCTCTCTCTCTCTCTCTAACCCAGGGACAGTGATCAGGAGCAGGAACCCTGGCTGATTTCACCCTCTCTCTCTCTCTAACCCAGGGACAGTGATCAGGAGCAGGGACCCTGGCTGATTTCCCCCCTCTCTCTCTCTCTAACCCAGGGACAGTGATCAGGAGCAGGAACCCTGGCTGATTTCCCCTCTCTCTCTCTCTCTCTCTCACTAACCCAGGGACAGTGATCAGGAGCAGGAACCCTGGCTGATTTCCCCTCTCTCTCTCTCTATCCAGGGACAGTGATCAGGAGCAGGGACCCTGGCTGATTTCCCCCCGCCTCTCTCTCTCTCTCTCTCTCTCTAACCCAGGGACAGTGATCAGGAGCAGGAACCCTGGCTGATTTCCCCTCTCTCTCTCTCTCTCTAACCCAGGGACAGTGATCAGGAGCAGGAACCCTGGCTGATTTCCCCTCTCTCTCTCTCTCTCTCTAACCCAGGGACAGTGATCAGGAGCAGGAACCCTGGCTGATTTCCCCCCTCTCTCTCTCTCTAACCCAGGGACAGTGATCAGGAGCAGGAACCCTGGCTGATTTCCCCTCTCTCTCTCTCTCTCTCTCTCTCTAACCCAGGGACAGTGATCCGGAGCAGGAACCCTGGCTGATTTCCCCCCACTCTCTCTCTCTAACCCAAGGACAGTGATCAGGAGCAGGAACCCTGACTGATTTCTCCCCCGCCCATCTCTCTAACCCAGGGATCACTGGGCAGTGATCAGGAGCAGGAACGCTGGCTGATTTCCCCCTCTCTCTCTCTAACCCAGGGACAGTGATCAGGAGCAGGAATCCTGGCTGATTTCCTCTCTCTCTCTCTCTCTAACCCAGGGACAGTGATCAGGAGCAGGAACCCTGGCTGATTTCCCCTCTCTCTCGATCCAGGGACAGTGATCAGGATCAGGAATCCTGGCTGATTTCCTCTCTCTCTCTCTCTCTAACCCAGGGATCACTGGGCAGTGATCAGGAGCAGGAACCCTGGCTGATTTCGCCCCTCTCTCTCTCTCTAACCCAGGGACAGTGTTCAGGAGCAGGAACCCTGGCTGATTTCCCCTCTCTCTCTAACCCAGGGACAGAGATCAGGAGCAGGAACCCTGGCTGATTTCCCCCCACTCTCTCTCTCTAACCCAGGGACAGTGATCAGGAGCAGGAATCCTGGCTGATTTCCTCTCTCTCTCTCTCTCTAACCCAGGGACAGTGATCAGGAGCAGGAACCCTAGCTGATTTCCCCTCTCTCTCGATCCAGGGACAGTGATCAGGAGCAGGAATCCTGGCTGATTTCCTCTCTCTCTCTCTCTCTAACCCAGGGACAGTAATCAGGGGCAGGAATCCTGGCTGTTTCCCCTCTCTCTCTCCCTCTCTCTCTCTAACCCAGGGACAGTGATCAGGAGCAGGAACCCTGGCTGATTTCACCCTCTCTCTCTCTCTAACCCAGGGACAGTGATCAGGAGCAGGGACCCTGGCTGATTTCCCCCCTCTCTCTCTCTCTAACCCAGGGACAGTGATCAGGAGCAGGAACCCTGGCTGATTTCCCCTCTCTCTCTCTCTCTCTCTCACTAACCCAGGGACAGTGATCAGGAGCAGGAACCCTGGCTGATTTCCCCTCTCTCTCTCTCTATCCAGGGACAGTGATCAGGAGCAGGGACCCTGGCTGATTTCCCCCCGCCTCTCTCTCTCTCTCTCTCTCTCTAACCCAGGGACAGTGATCAGGAGCAGGAACCCTGGCTGATTTCCCCTCTCTCTCTCTCTCTCTAACCCAGGGACAGTGATCAGGAGCAGGAACCCTGGCTGATTTCCCCTCTCTCTCTCTCTCTCTCTAACCCAGGGACAGTGATCAGGAGCAGGAACCCTGGCTGATTTCCCCCCTCTCTCTCTCTCTAACCCAGGGACAGTGATCAGGAGCAGGAACCCTGGCTGATTTCCCCTCTCTCTCTCTCTCTCTCTCTCTCTAACCCAGGGACAGTGATCCGGAGCAGGAACCCTGGCTGATTTCCCCCCACTCTCTCTCTCTAACCCAAGGACAGTGATCAGGAGCAGGAACCCTGACTGATTTCTCCCCCGCCCATCTCTCTAACCCAGGGATCACTGGGCAGTGATCAGGAGCAGGAACCCTGGCTGATTTCCCCTCTCTCTCTCTCTCTCTAACCCAGGGATCACTGGGCAGTGATCAGGGGCAGGAACCCTGGCTGATTTCCCCTCTCTCTCTTTATCCGGAGAAAGTGATCAGGAGCAGGGACCCTGGCTGATTTCCCCACTCTCTCTCTCTCTCTAACCCAGGGACAGTGATCAGGAGCAGGAACCCTGGCTGATTTCCCCTCTCTCTCTCTCTCTCTCTAACCCAGGGACAGTGATCAGGAACAGGAACCCTGGCTGATTTCCCCTCTCTCTCTCTCTCTCTAACCCAGGGACAGTGATCAGGAGCAGGAACCCTGGCTGATTTCCCCCCTCTCTCTCCCTCTCTCTCTCTAACCCAGGGACAGTGATCAGGAACAGGAACCCTGGCTGATTTCCCCCCTCTCTCTCTCTCTCTCTAACCCAGGGATCACTGGGCAGTGATCAGGAGCAGGAACACTGGCTGATTTCCCCCCTCCCTCTCTCTCTCACCCAGGGACAGTGATCAGGAGCAGGAACCCTGTCTGATTTCCCCTGTTTCTCTCTCTAACCCAGGGACAGTGATCAGGAGCAGGAACCCTGGCTGATTTCCCCTCTCTCTCTCTAACTCAGGGATCACTGGGCAGTGATCAGGAGCAGGAACCCTGGCTGATTTCCCCTCTCTCTTTCTCTAACCCAGGGACAGTGATCAGGGGCAGGAACCCTGGCTGATTTCCCCTCTCTCTCTCTCTCTCTAACCCAGGGACAGTGTTCAAGAGCAGGGACCCTGACTGATTTCCCCCCTCTCTCTCCCTCTCTCTCTCTAACCCAGGGACAGTGATCAGGAACAGGAACCCTGGCTGATTTCCCCTCTCTCTCTCTCTCTCTCTCTAACCCAGGGACAGTGATCAGGAGCAGGATCCCTGGCTGATTTCCCCCCTCTCTCTCCCTCTCTCTCTCTCTAACCCAGGGACAGTGATCAGGAGCAGGAACCCTGGCTGATTTCCCCTCTCACTCTCTCTCTCTCTAACCCAGGGACAGTGATCAGGAGCAGGAACCCTGGCTGATTTCCCCCCTCTCTCTCCCTCTCTCTCTCTAACCCAGGGACAGTGATCAGGAACAGGAACCCTGGCTGATTTCCCCCCACTCTCTCTCTCTCTCTAACCCAGGGATCACTGGGCAGTGATCAGGAGCAGGAACACTGGCTGATTTCCCCCCTCTCTCTCTCTCTCACCCAGGGACAGTGTTCAAGAGCAGGAACCCTGGCTGATTTCCCCCCCGCCCATCTCTCTAACCCAGGGACCACTGGGCAGTGTTCAGGAGCAGGAACCCTAGCTGATTTCCCCTCTTTCTCTCTCTAACCCAGGGACAGTGATCAGGAGCAGGAACCCTGGCTGATTTCCCCTCTCTCTCTCTAACTCAGGGATCACTGGGCAGTGATCAGGAGCAGGAAACCTGTCTGATTTCCCCTCTCTCTCTCTCTCTAACCCAGGGACAGTGATCAGGAGCAGGAACCCTGGCTGATTTACCCCCTCTCTCTCTCTCTAACCCAGGGACAGTGATCAGGAGCAGGAGCCCTGGCTGATTTCCCCTCTCTCTCTTTAACTCAGGGATCATTGGGCAGTGATCAGGAGCAGGAAACCTGTCTGATTTCCCCTCTCTCTCTCTCTAACCCAGGGGCAGTGATCAGGAGCAGGAACCCTGGCTGATTTCCCCCCACTCTCTCTCTCTAACCCAAGGACAGTGATCAGGAGCAGGAACCCTGGCTGATTTCCCCTCTCTCTCTCTCTCTCTAACCCAGGGATCACTGGGCAGTGATCAGGGGCAGGAACCCTGGCTGATTTCCCCTCTCTCTCTTTATCCGGAGAAAGTGATCAGGAGCAGGGACCCTGGCTGATTTCCCCACTCTCTCTCTCTCTCTAACCCAGGGACAGTGATCAGGAGCAGGAACCCTGGCTGATTTCCCCTCTCTCTCTCTCTCTCTAACCCAGGGACAGTGATCAGGAGCAGGAACCCTGGCTGATTTCCCCTCTCTCTCTCTCTATCCAGGGACAGTGATCAGGAGCAGGGACCCTGGCTGATTTCCCCCTGCCTCTCTCTCTCTCTCTCTCTCTCTCTCTAACCCAGGGACAGTGATCAGGAGCAGGGACCCTGGCTGATTTCCCCCCGCCTCTCTCTCTCTCTAACCCAGGGACAGTGATCAGGAGCAGGAACCCTGGCTGATTTCCCCTCTCTCTCTCTCTCTCTCTCTAACCCAGGGACAGTGATCAGGAGCAGGAACCCTGGCTGATTTCCCCCCTCTCTCTCTCTCTAACCCAGGGACAGTGATCAGGAGCAGGAACCCTGGCTGATTTCCCCTCTCTCTCTCTCTCTCTAACCCAGGGACAGTGATCCGGAGCAGGAACCCTGGCTGATTTCCCCCCACTCTCTCTCTCTAACCCAAGGACAGTGATCAGGAGCAGGAACCCTGGCTGATTTCCCCCCCGCCCATCTCTCTAACCCAGGGATCACTGGGCAGTGATCAGGAGCAGGAACCCTGGCTGATTTCCCCCCCCTCTCTCTCACTCTATCTCACCCAGGGACAGTGTTCAGGAGCAGGAACCCTGACTGATTTCTCCCCCGCCCATCTCTCTAACCCAGGGATCACTGGGCAGTGATCAGGAGCAGGAACCCTGGCTGATTTCCCCTCTCTCTCTCTCTCTCTAACCCAGGGATCACTGGGCAGTGATCAGGGCAGGAACCCTGGCTGATTTCCCCTCTCTCTCTTTATCCGGAGAAAGTGATCAGGAGCAGGGACCCTGGCTGATTTCCCCCCTCTCTCTCTCTCTCTAACCCAGGGACAGTGATCAGGAGCAGGAACCCTGGCTGATTTCCCCTCTCTCTCTCTCTCTCTCTAACCCAGGGACAGTGATCAGGAACAGGAACCCTGGCTGATTTCCTCTCTCTCTCTCTCTCTCTAACCCAGGGACAGTGATCAGGAGCAGGATCCCTGGCTGATTTCCCCCCTCTCTCTCCCTCTCTCTCCCTCTCTCTCTAACCCAGGGACAGTGATCAGGAACAGGAACCCTGGCTGATTTCCCCCCTCTCTCTCTCTCTCTCTAACCCAGGGATCACTGGGCAGTGATCAGGAGCAGGAACACTGGCTGATTTCCCCCCTCTCTCTCTCTCTCACCCAGGGACAGTGATCAGGAGCAGGAACCCTGTCTGATTTCCCCTCTTTCTCTCTCTAACCCAGGGACAGTGATCAGGAGCAGGAACCCTGGCTGATTACCCCTCTCTCTCTCTAACTCAGGGATCACTGGGCAGTGATCAGGAGCAGGAACCCTGGCTGATTTCCCCTCTCTCTTTCTCTAACCCAGGGGCAGTGATCAGGGGCAGGAACCCTGGCTGATTTCCCCTCTCTCTCTCTCTCTCTAACCCAGGGACAGTGTTCAGGAGCAGGGACCCTGACTGATTTCCCCCCTCTCTCTCCCTCTCTCTCTCTAACCCAGGGACAGTGATCAGGAGCAGGAACCCTGGCTGATTTCTCCTCTCTCTCTCCCTAACCCAGGGACAGTGATCAGGAGCAGGAACCCTGGCTGATTTCCCCCCTCTCTCTCTCTCTCTAACCCAGGGACAGTGATCAGGAGCAGGAACCCTGGCTGATTTCCCCCCTCTCTCTCTCTCTCTCTCTAACCCAGGGACAGTGATCAGGAGCAGGAACCCTGGCTGATTTCCCCTCTCACTCTCTCTCTCTCTAACCCAGGGACAGTGATCAGGAGCAGGATCCCTGGCTGATTTCCCCCCTCTCTCTCCCTCTCTCTCTCTAACCCAGGGCCAGTGATCAGGAACAGGAACCCTGGCTGATTTTCCCCCACTCTCTCTCTCTCTCTAACCCAGGGATCACTGGGCAGTGATCAGGAGCAGGAACACTGGCTGATTTCCCCCCTCTCTCTCTCTCTCACCCAGGGACAGTGTTCAGGAGCAGGAACCCTGGCTGATTTCCCCCCCGCCCATCTCTCTAACCCAGGGACCACTGGGCAGTGTTCAGGAGCAGGAACCCTGTCTGATTTCCCCTCTTTCTCTCTCTAACCCAGGGACAGTGATCAGGAGCAGGAACCCTGGCTGATTTCCCCTCTCTCTCTCTAACTCAGGGATCACTGGGCAGTGATCAGGAGCAGGAAACCTGTCTGATTTCCCCTCTCTCTCTCTCTCTCTAACCCAGGGACAGTGATCAGGAGCAGGAACCCTGGCTGATTTCCCCTCTTTCTCTCTCTAACCCAGGGACAGTGATCAGGAGCAGGAACCCTGGCTGATTTACCCCCTCTCTCTCTCTCTAAGCCAGGGACAGTGATCAGGAGCAGGAACCCTGGCTGATTTCCCCTCTCTCTCTCTAACTCAGGGATCATTGGGCAGTGATCAGGAGCAGGAAACCTGTCTGATTTCCCCTCTCTCTCTCTCTAACCCAGGGACAGTGATCAGGAGCAGGAAACCTGTCTGATTTCCCCTCTCCCTCTCTCTCAACCCAGGGACAGTGATCAGGAGCAGGAACCCTGGCTGATTTCCGCCCCACCCCCTCTCTCTCTCTAACCCAGGGACAGTGATCAGGAGCAGGAACCCTGGCTGATTTCCCCTCTCTCTCTCTCTCTCTCTCTAACCCAGGGACAGTGATCAGGAGCAGGAACCCTGGCTGATTTCCCCTCTCACTCTCTCTCTCTCTAACCCAGGGACAGTGATCAGGAGCAGGATCCCTGGCTGATTTCCCCCCTCTCTCTCCCTCTCTCTCTCTAACCCAGGGACAGTGATCAGGAGCAGGAACCCTGGCTGATTTCCCCTCTCTCTCTCTCTCTAACCCAGGGATCACTGGGCAGTGATCAGGAGCAGGAACACTGGCTGATTTCCCCCCTCTCTCTCTCTCTCACCCAGGGACAGTGATCAGGAGCAGGAACCCTGTCTGATTTCCCCTCTTTCTCTCTCTAACCCAGGGAGAGTGATCAGGAGCAGGAACCCTGGCTGATTTCCCCTCTCTCTCTCTAACTCAGGGATCACTGGGCAGTGATCAGGAGCAGGAAACCTGTCTGATTTCCCCTCTCTCTCTCTCTCTAACCCAGCGACAGTGATCAGGAGCAGGAACCCTGGCTGATTTCCCCTCTTTCTCTCTCTAACCCAGGGACAGTGATCAGGAGCAGGAAACCTGTCTGATTTCCCCTCTCTCTCTCTCTAACCCAGGGGCAGTGATCAGGAGCAGGAACCCTGGCTGATTTCCGCCCCCCCCCCCACCTCTCTCTCTGTAACCCAGGGCCAGTTATCAGGAGCAGGAACCCTGGCTGATTTCCCCCCACTCTCTCTTTCTAACCCAGGGGCAGTGATCAGGAGCAGGAACCCTGGCTGATTTCCCCTCTCTCTCTCTCTCTCTCTAACCCAGGGACAGTGATCAGGAGCAGGAACCCTGGCTGATTTCCCCTCTCTCTCTCTCTCTCTCTAACCCAGGTACAGTGATCAGGAGCAGGAACCCTGGCTGATTTCCCCTCTCTCTCTCTCTCTCTCTCTAACCCAGGGACAGTGATCAGGAGCAGGAACCCTGGCTGATTTCCCCCCCCTCTCTCACTCTCTCTAACCCAGGGACGGTGATCAGGAGCAGGATCACTGGCTGATTTCCACCCCCCCCCCTCTCTCTCTAACCCAGGGACAGTGATCAGGAGCAGGAACCCTGGCTGATTTCCCCTCTCTCTTTCTCTAACCCAGGGACAGTGATCAGGGGCAGGAACCCTGGCTGTTTCCCCTCTCTCTCTCCCTCTCTCCCTCTCTCTCTCTAACCCAGGGACAGTGATCAGGAGCAGGAACCCTGGCTGATTTCGCCTCTCTCTCTCTATCCAGGGACAGTGATCAGGAGCAGGGTCCCTGGCTGATTTCCCCCCCCCTCTCTCTCTCTAACCCAGGGACAGTGATCAGGAGCAGGAACCCTGGCTGATTTCCCCTCTCTCTCTCTCTATCCAGGGACAGTGATCAGGAACAGGGACCCTGGCTGATTTCTCCCCCCCTCTCTCTCTCTCTAACCCAGGGACAGTGATCAGGAGCAGGAACCCTGGCTGTTTCCCCCCTCTCTCTCTCTCTCTCTCTCTAACCCAGGGACAGTGATCAGGAGCAGGAACCCTGGCTGTTTCCCCTCTCTCTCTCTCTCTCTCTCTAACCCAGGGACAGTGATCAGGAGCAGGAACCCTGGCTGATTTCCCCTCTCTCTCCCTCTATCTAGGGACAGTGATCAGGAGCAGGGTCCCTGGCTGATTTCCCCCCTCTCTCTCACTAACCCAGGGACAGTGATCAGGAGCAGGAACCCTGGCTGATTTCCCCTCTCTCTCTCTCTCTAACCCAGGGATCACTGGGCAGTGATCAGGAGCAGGAACCCTGGCTGATTTCCCCTCTCTCTCTCTCTCTCTAACCCAGGGATCACTGGGCAGTGATCAGGAGCAGGAACCCTGGCTGATTTCCCCCCTCTCTCTCTCTCCCTAACCCAGGGACAGTGATCAGGAGCAGGAATCCTGGCTGATTTCCTCTCTCTCTCTCTCTCTAACCCAGGGACAGTGATCAGGAGCAGGAACCCTGGCTGATTTCCCCTCTCTCTCGATCCAGGGACAGTGATCAGGAGCAGGGACCCTGGCTGATTTCCCCCCTCTCTCTCTCTCTAACCCAGGGACAGTGATCAGGAGCAGGAACCCTGGCTGATTTCCCCTCTCTCTTTCTCTATCCCAGGGACAGTAATCAGGGGCAGGAATCCTGGCTGTTTCCCCTCTCTCTCTCCCTCTCTCTCTCTAACCCAGGGACAGTGATCAGGAGCAGGAACCCTGGCTGATTTCCCCCCCGCCCATCTCTCTAACCCAGGGATCACTGGGCAGTGATCAGGAGCAGGAACCCTAGCTGATTTCCCCCCTCTCCCTCTCTATCTAACCCAGGGATCACTGGACAGTGATCAGGAGCAGCAACCCTGGCTGATTTCCCCTCACTCTCTCTCTCTCTCTAACCCAGGGATCACTGGGCAGTGATCAGGAGCAGGAACCCTGGCTGATTTCCCCCCTCTCTCTCTATCTAACCCATGGACAGTGTTCAGGAGCAGGAACCCTGGCTGATTTCCCCCCTCTCTCTCTATCTAACCCAGGGACAGTGATCAGGAGCAGGAACCCTGGCTGATTTCCCCTCTCTCTCTCTCTAACCCAGGGGCAGTGATCAGGAGCAGGAACCCTGGCTGATTTCCCCTCTCTCTCTCTCTCTCTAACCCAGGGATCACTGGGCAGTGATCAGGAGCAGGAACCCTGGCTGATTTCGCCCCTCTCTCTCTCTCTAACCCAGGGACAGTGATCGGGAGCAGGAACCCTGGCTGATTTCCCCTCTCTCTCTCTCTAACCCAGGGACAGTGTTCAGGAGCAGGAACCCTGGCTGATTTCCCCTCTCTCTCTAACCCAGGGACAGAGATCAGGAGCAGGAACCCTGGCTGATTTCCCCCCACTCTCTCTCTCTAACCCAGGGGCAGTGATCAGGAGCAGGAACACTGGCTGATTTCCCCTCTCTCTCTGTCTAACCCAGGGACAGTGATCAGGAGCAGGAACCCTGGCTGATTTCCCCTCTCTCTCTCTCTCTCTCTAACCCAGGTACAGTGATCAGGAGCAGGAACCCTGGCTGATTTCCCCTCTCTCTCTCTCTCTCTCTCTCTAACCCAGGGACAGTGATCAGGAGCAGGAACCCTGGCTGATTTCCCCCCTCTCTCTCTCTCTCTCTAACCCAGGGACGGTGATCAGGAGCAGGAACACTGGCTGATTTCCACCCCCCCTCCCCCTCTCTCTCTCTAACCCAGGGACAGTGATCAGGAGCAGGAACCCTGGCTGATTTCCCCTCTCTCTTTCTCTAACCCAGGGACAGTGATCAGGGGCAGGAACCCTGGCTGTTTCCCCTCTCTCTCTCCCTCTCTCTCTCTAACCCAGGGACAGTGATCAGGAGCAGGAACCCTGGCTGATTTCGCCTCTCTCTCTCTCTATCCAGGGACAGTGATCAGGAGCAGGAACCCTGGCTGATTTCTCCCCCCCCCCCCTCTCTCTCTCTCTCTCTAACCCAGGGACAGTGATCAGGAGCAGGAACCCTGGCTGATTTCCCCTCTCTCTCTCTCTCTCTCTCTAACCCAGGGATCACTGGGCAGTGATCAGGAGCAGGAACCCTGGCTGATTTCCACCCCACCCATCTCTCTAACCCAGGGATAACTGGGCAGTGATCAGGAGCAGGAACCCTGGCTGATTTCCCCCCCCTCCTCTCTCTCTCTAACCCAGGGATCACTGGGAGAGTGATCAGGAGCAGGAACCCTGGCTGATTTCCCCTCTCTCTCTCTCTAACCCAGGGACAGTGATCAGGGGCAGGAACCCTGGCTGTTTCCCCTCTCTCTCTCCCTCTCTCTCTTTAACCCAGGGACAGTGATCAGGAGCAGGAACCCTGGCTGATTTCCCCTCTCTCTCTCTCTATCCAGGGACAGTGATCAGGAACAGGGACCCTGGCTGATTTCCCCTCTCTCTCTCTCTATCCAGGGACAGTGATCAGGAACAGGAACCCTGGCTGATTTCCCCCCCCCCTCTCTCTCTCTCTAACCCAGGGACAGTGATCAGGAGCAGGAACCCTGGCTGTTTCCCCCCTCTCTCTCTCTCTCTCTCTCTCTAACCCAGGGACAGTGATCAGGAGCAGGAACCCTGGCTGTTTCCCCTCTCTCTCTCTCTCTCTCTCTAACCCAGGGACAGTGATCAGGAGCAGGAACCCTGGCTGATTTCCCCTCTCTCTCTCTCTATCTAGGGACAGTGATCAGGAGCAGGGTCCCTGGCTGATTTCCCCCCTCTCTCTCACTAACCCAGGGACAGTGATCAGGAGCAGGAACCCTGGCTGATTTCCCCTCTCTCTCTCTCTCTAACCCAGGGATCACTGGGCAGTGATCAGGAGCAGGAACCCTGGCTGATTTCCCCTCTCTCTCTCTCTCTCTAACCCAGGGATCACTGGGCAGTGATCAGGAGCAGGAACCCTGGCTGATTTCCCCCCTCTCTCTCTCTCCCTAACCCAGGGACAGTGATCAGGAGCAGGAATCCTGGCTGATTTCCTCTCTCTCTCTCTAACCCAGGGACAGTGATCAGGAGCAGGAACCCTGGCTGATTTCCCCTCTCTCTCGATCCAGGGACAGTGATCAGGAGCAGGGACCCTGGCTGATTTCCCCCCTCTCTCTCTCTCTAACCCAGGGACAGTGATCAGGAGCAGGAACCCTGGCTGATTTCCTCTCTCTCTCTCTCTCTAACCCAGGGACAGTGATCAGGGGCAGGAATCCTGGCTGTTTCCCCTCTCTCTCTCCCTCTCTCTCTCTAACCCAGGGACAGTGATCAGGAACAGGAACCCTGGCTGATTTCCCCTCTCTCTCTCTCTCTCTAACCCAGGGACAGTGATCAGGAGCAGGAACCCTGGCTGATTTCCCCTCTCTCTCTCTCTCTCTCTCTCTAACCCAGGGACAGTGATCAGGAGCAGGATCCCTGGCTGATTTCCCCCCTCTCTCTCCCTCTCTCTCTCTAACCCAGGGACAGTGATCAGGAACAGGAACCCTGGCTGATTTCCCCCCTCTCTCTCTCTCTCTCTAACCCAGGGATCACTGGGCAGTGATCAGGAGCAGGAACACTGGCTGATTTCCCCCCTCTCTCTCTCTCTCACCCAGGGACAGTGATCAGGAGCAGGAACCCTGTCTGATTTCCCCTCTTTCTCTCTCTAACCCAGGGACAGTGATCAGGAGCAGGAACCCTGGCTGATTTCCCCTCTCTCTCTCTAACTCAGGGATCACTGGGCAGTGATCAGGAGCAGGAACCCTGGCTGATTTCCCCTCTCTCTTTCTCTAACCCAGGGACAGTGATCAGGGGCAGGAACCCTGGCTGATTTCCCCTCTCTCTCTCTCTCTCTAACCCAGGGACAGTGTTCAGGAGCAGGGACCCTGACTGATTTCCCCCCTCTCTCTCCCTCTCTCTCTCTAACCCAGGGACAGTGATCAGGAACAGGAACCCTGGCTGATTTCCCCTCTCTCTCTCTCTCTCACCCAGAGATCATTGGGCAGTGATCAGGAGCAGGAACCCTGGCTGATTTCCCCCCTTTCTCTCTCTCTCTAACCCAGGGACAGTGATCAGGAGCAGGAACCCTGGCTGATTTCCCCTCTCACTCTCTCTCTCTCTAACCCAGGGACAGTGATCAGGAGCAGGAACCCTGGCTGATTTCCCCTCTCTCTCTCTCTCTCTAACCCAGGGATCACTGGGCAGTGATCAGGAGCAGGAACCCTGGCTGATTTCCCCCCCACCCATCTCTCTAACCCAGGGATAACTGGGCAGTGATCAGGAGCAGGAACCCTGGCTGATTTCCCCCCCCTCCTCTCTCTCTCTAACCCAGGGATCACTGGGAGAGTGATCAGGAGCAGGAACCCTGGCTGATTTCCCCTCTCTCTCTCTCTAACCCAGGGACAGTGATCAGGGGCAGGAACCCTGGCTGTTTCCCCTCTCTCTCTCCCTCTCTCTCTTTAACCCAGGGACAGTGATCAGGAGCAGGAACCCTGGCTGATTTCCCCTCTCTCTCTCTCTATCCAGGGACAGTGATCAGGAACAGGGACCCTGGCTGATTTCCCCTCTCTCTCTCTCTATCCAGGGACAGTGATCAGGAACAGGAACCCTGGCTGATTTCCCCCCCCCTCTCTCTCTCTCTAACCCAGGGACAGTGATCAGGAGCAGGAACCCTGGCTGTTTCCCCACTCTCTCTCTCTCTCTCTCTCTCTCTAACCCAGGGACAGTGATCAGGAGCAGGAACCCTGGCTGTTTCCCCTCTCTCTCTCTCTCTCTCTCTAACCCAGGGACAGTGATCAGGAGCAGGAACCCTGGCTGATTTCCCCTCTCTCTCTCTCTATCTAGGGACAGTGATCAGGAGCAGGGTCCCTGGCTGATTTCCCCCCTCTCTCTCACTAACCCAGGGACAGTGATCAGGAGCAGGAACCCTGGCTGATTTCCCCTCTCTCTCTCTCTCTAACCCAGGGATCACTGGGCAGTGATCAGGAGCAGGAACCCTGGCTGATTTCCCCTCTCTCTCTCTCTCTCTAACCCAGGGATCACTGGGCAGTGATCAGGAGCAGGAACCCTGGCTGATTTCCCCCCTCTCTCTCTCTCCCTAACCCAGGGACAGTGATCAGGAGCAGGAATCCTGGCTGATTTCCTCTCTCTCTCTCTAACCCAGGGACAGTGATCAGGAGCAGGAACCCTGGCTGATTTCCCCTCTCTCTCGATCCAGGGACAGTGATCAGGAGCAGGGACCCTGGCTGATTTCCCCCCTCTCTCTCTCTCTCTAACCCAGGGACAGTGATCAGGAGCAGGAACCCTGGCTGATTTCCCCTCTCTCTCGATCCAGGGACAGTGATCAGGAGCAGGGACCCTGGCTGATTTCCCCTCTCTCTCTCTCTCTAACCCAGGGACAGTGATCAGGGGCAGGAATCCTGGCTGTTTCCCCTCTCTCTCTCCCTCTCTCTCTCTAACCCAGGGACAGTGATCAGGAACAGGAACCCTGGCTGATTTCCCCTCTCTCTCTCTCTCTCTAACCCAGGGACAGTGATCAGGAGCAGGAACCCTGGCTGATTTCCCCTCTCTCTCTCTCTCTCTCTCTCTAACCCAGGGACAGTGATCAGGAGCAGGATCCCTGGCTGATTTCCCCCCTCTCTCTCCCTCTCTCTCTCTAACCCAGGGACAGTGATCAGGAACAGGAACCCTGGCTGATTTCCCCCCTCTCTCTCTCTCTCTCTAACCCAGGGATCACTGGGCAGTGATCAGGAGCAGGAACACTGGCTGATTTCCCCCCTCTCTCTCTCTCTCACCCAGGGACAGTGATCAGGAGCAGGAACCCTGTCTGATTTCCCCTCTTTCTCTCTCTAACCCAGGGACAGTGATCAGGAGCAGGAACCCTGGCTGATTTCCCCTCTCTCTCTCTAACTCAGGGATCACTGGGCAGTGATCAGGAGCAGGAACCCTGGCTGATTTCCCCTCTCTCTTTCTCTAACCCAGGGACAGTGATCAGGGGCAGGAACCCTGGCTGATTTCCCCTCTCTCTCTCTCTCTCTAACCCAGGGACAGTGTTCAGGAGCAGGGACCCTGACTGATTTCCCCCCTCTCTCTCCCTCTCTCTCTCTAACCCAGGGACAGTGATCAGGAACAGGAACCCTGGCTGATTTCCCCTCTCTCTCTCTCTCTCACCCAGAGATCATTGGGCAGTGATCAGGAGCAGGAACCCTGGCTGATTTCCCCCCTTTCTCTCTCTCTCTAACCCAGGGACAGTGATCAGGAGCAGGAACCCTGGCTGATTTCCCCTCTCACTCTCTCTCTCTCTAACCCAGGGACAGTGATCAGGAGCAGGATCCCTGGCTGATTTCCCCCCTCTCTCTCCCTCTCTCTCTCTAACCCAGGGACAGTGATCAGGAACAGGAACCCTGGCTGATTTCCCCCCACTCTCTCTCTCTCTCTAACCCAGGGATCACTGGGCAGTGATCAGGAGCAGGAACCCTGTCTGATTTCCCCTCTTTCTCTCTCTAACCCAGGGACAGTGATCAGGAGCAGGAACCCTGGCTGATTTCCCCCCCGCCCATCTCTCTAACCCAGGGACCACTGGGCAGTGTTCAGGAGCAGGAACCCTGTCTGATTTCCCCTCTTTCTCTCTCTAACCCAGGGACAGTGATCAGGAGCAGGAACCCTGGCTGATTTCCCCTCTCTCTCTCTAACTCAGGGATCACTGGGCAGTGATCAGGAGCAGGAAACCTGTCTGATTTCCCCTCTCTCTCTCTCTCTAACCCAGGGACAGTGATCAGGAGCAGGAACCCTGGCTGATTTACCCCCTCTCTCTCTCTCTAACCCAGGGACAGTGATCAGGAGCAGGAACCCTGGCTGATTTCCCCTCTCTCTCTCTAACTCAGGGATCATTGGGCAGTGATCAGGAGCAGGAAACCTGTCTGATTTCCCCTCTCTCTCTCTCTAACCCAGGGGCAGTGATCAGGAGCAGGAACCCTGGCTGATTACCCCTCTCCTTCTCTCTCAACCCAGGGACAGTGATCAGGAGCAGGAACCCTGGCTGATTTCCCCTCTCTCTCTCTCTCTCTCTCTCACTAACCCAGGGACAGTGATCAGGAGCAGGAACCCTGGCTGATTTCCCCCCTCTCTCTCTCTCTCTCTAACCCAGGGACAGTGATCAGGAGCAGGAACCCTGGCTGATTTCCCCTCTCTCTCTCTCTATCCAGGGACAGTGATCAGGAGCAGGGACCCTGGCTGATTTCCCCCCGCCTCTCTCTCTCTCTCTCTCTCTCTCTAACCCAGGGACAGTGATCAGGAGCAGGAACCCTGGCTGATTTCCCCTCTCTCTCTCTCTCTCTCTAACCCAGGGACAGTGATCAGGAGCAGGAACCCTGGCTGATTTCCCCCCTCTCTCTCTCTCTAACCCAGGGACAGTGATCAGGAGCAGGAACCCTGGCTGATTTCCCCTCTCTCTCTCTCTCTCTCTCTAACCCAGGGGCAGTGATCCGGAGCAGGAACCCTGGCTGATTTCCCCCCACTCTCTCTCTCTAACCCAAGGACAGTGATCAGGAGCAGGAACCCTGGCTGATTTCCCCCCTGCCCATCTCTCTAATCCAGGGATCACTGGGCAGTGATCAGGAGCAGGAACCCTGGCTGATTTCCCCCCTCTCTCTCTCACTCTATCTCACCCAGGGACAGTGTTCAGGAGCAGGAACCCTGACTGATTTCTCCCCCGCCCATCTCTCTAACCCAGGGATCACTGGGCAGTGATCAGGAGCAGGAACACTGGCTGATTTCCCCCCTCTCTCTCTCTCTCACCCAGGGACAGTGATCAGGAGCAGGAACCCTGGCTGATTTCCCCTCTCTCTCTCTCTCTCTCTCTCTAACCCAGGGATCACTGGGCAGTGATCAGGGGCAGGAACCCTGGCTGATTTCCCCTCTCTCTCTTTACCCGGAGAAAGTGATCAGGAGCAGGGACCCTGGCTGATTTCCCCCTCTCTCTCTCTCTCTCTAACCCAGGGACAGTGATCAGGAGCAGGAACCCTGGCTGATTTCCCCTCTCTCTCTCTCTCTCTCTAACCCAGGGACAGTGATCAGGAACAGGAACCCTGGCTGATTTCCCCTCTCTCTCTCTCTCTCTAACCCAGGGACAGTGATCAGGAGCAGGAACCCTGGCTGATTTCCCCTCTCTCTCTCTCTCTCTCTCTCTAACCCAGGGACAGTGATCAGGAGCAGGATCCCTGGCTGATTTCCCCCCTCTCTCTCCCTCTCTCTCTCTAACCCAGGGACAGTGATCAGGAACAGGAACCCTGGCTGATTTCCCCCCTCTCTCTCTCTCTCTCTAACCCAGGGATCACTGGGCAGTGATCAGGAGCAGGAACACTGGCTGATTTCCCCCCTCTCTCTCTCTCTCACCCAGGGACAGTGATCAGGAGCAGGAACCCTGTCTGATTTCCCCTCTTTCTCTCTCTAACCCAGGGACAGTGATCAGGAGCAGGAACCCTGGCTGATTTCCCCTCTCTCTCTCTAACTCAGGGATCACTGGGCAGTGATCAGGAGCAGGAAACCTGTCTGATTTCCCCTCTCTCTCTCTCTCTAACCCAGGGACAGTGATCAGGAGCAGGAACCCTGGCTGATTTACCCCCTCTCTCTCTCTAACCCAGGGACAGTGATCAGGAGCAGGAACCCTGGCTGATTTCCCCTCTCTCTCTTTAACTCAGGGATCATTGGGCAGTGATCAGGAGCAGGAAACGTGTCTGATTTCCCCTCTCTCTCTCTCTAACCCAGGGGCAGTGATCAGGAGCAGGAACCCTGGCTGATTTCCCCTCTCTCTCTCTCTCTCTCTCACTAACCCAGGGACAGTGATCAGGCGCAGGAACCCTGGCTGATTTCCCCTCTCTCTCTCTCTCTCTAACCCAGGGACAGTGATCAGGAGCAGGAACCCTGGCTGATTTCCCCTCTCTCTCTCTCTATCCAGGGACAGTGATCAGGAGCAGGGACCCTGGCTGATTTCCCCCCGCCTCTCTCTCTCTCTCTCTCTCTCTCTAACCCAGGGACAGTGATCAGGAGCAGGGACCCTGGCTGATTTCCCCCCGCCTCTCTCTCTCTCTAACCCAGGGACAGTGATCAGGAGCAGGAACCCTGGCTGATTTCCCCTCTCTCTCTCTCTCTCTCTAACCCAGGGACAGTGATCAGGAGCAGGAACCCTGGCTGATTTCCCCCCTCTCTCTCTCTCTAACCCAGGGACAGTGATCAGGAGCAGGAACCCTGGCTGATTTCCCCTCTCTCTCTCTCTCTCTAACCCAGGGACAGTGATCCGGAGCAGGAACCCTGGCTGATTTCCCCCCACTCTCTCTCTCTAACCCAAGGACAGTGATCAGGAGCAGGAACCCTGGCTGATTTCCCCCCCGCCCATCTCTCTAACCCAGGGATCACTGGGCAGTGATCAGGAGCAGGAACCCTGGCTGATTTCCCCCCCCTCTCTCTCACTCTATCTCACCCAGGGACAGTGTTCAGGAGCAGGAACCCTGACTGATTTCTCCCCCGCCCATCTCTCTAACCCAGGGATCACTGGGCAGTGATCAGGAGCAGGAACCCTGGCTGATTTCCCCTCTCTCTCTCTCTCTCTAACCCAGGGATCACTGGGCAGTGATCAGGGGCAGGAACCCTGGCTGATTTCCCCTCTCTCTCTTTATCCGGAGAAAGTGATCAGGAGCAGGGACCCTGGCTGATTTCCCCCCTCTCTCTCTCTCTCTAACCCAGGGACAGTGATCAGGAGCAGGAACCCTGGCTGATTTCCCCTCTCTCTCTCTCTCTCTCTAACCCAGGGACAGTGATCAGGAACAGGAACCCTGGCTGATTTCCCCTCTCTCTCTTTATCCGGAGAAAGTGATCAGGAGCAGGAACCCTGGCTGATTTCCTCTCTCTCTCTCTCTCTCTAACCCAGGGACAGTGATCAGGAACAGGAACCCTGGCTGATTTCCCCCCTCTCTCTCTCTCTCTCTAACCCAGGGATCACTGGGCAGTGATCAGGAGCAGGAACACTGGCTGATTTCCCCCCTCTCTCTCTCTCTCACCCAGGGACAGTGATCAGGAGCAGGAACCCTGTCTGATTTCCCCTCTTTCTCTCTCTAACCCAGGGACAGTGATCAGGAGCAGGAACCCTGGCTGATTTCCCCTCTCTCTCTCTAACTCAGGGATCACTGGGCAGTGATCAGGAGCAGGAAACCTGTCTGATTTCCCCTCTCTCTCTCTCTCTAACCCAGGGACAGTGATCAGGAGCAGGAACCCTGGCTGATTTACCCCCTCTCTCTCTCTAACCCAGGGACAGTGATCAGGAGCAGGAACCCTGGCTGATTTCCCCTCTCTCTCTTTAACTCAGGGATCATTGGGCAGTGATCAGGAGCAGGAAACGTGTCTGATTTCCCCTCTCTCTCTCTCTAACCCAGGGGCAGTGATCAGGAGCAGGAACCCTGGCTGATTTCCCCTCTCTCTCTCTCTCTCTCTCACTAACCCAGGGACAGTGATCAGGAGCAGGAACCCTGGCTGATTTCCCCTCTCTCTCTCTCTCTCTAACCCAGGGACAGTGATCAGGAGCAGGAACCCTGGCTGATTTCCCCTCTCTCTCTCTCTATCCAGGGACAGTGATCAGGAGCAGGGACCCTGGCTGATTTCCCCCCGCCTCTCTCTCTCTCTCTCTCTCTCTAACCCAGGGACAGTGATCAGGAGCAGGGACCCTGGCTGATTTCCCCCCGCCTCTCTCTCTCTCTAACCCAGGGACAGTGATCAGGAGCAGGAACCCTGGCTGATTTCCCCTCTCTCTCTCTCTCTCTCTAACCCAGGGACAGTGATCAGGAGCAGGAACCCTGGCTGATTTCCCCCCTCTCTCTCTCTCTAACCCAGGGACAGTGATCAGGAGCAGGAACCCTGGCTGATTTCCCCTCTCTCTCTCTCTCTCTAACCCAGGGACAGTGATCCGGAGCAGGAACCCTGGCTGATTTCCCCCCACTCTCTCTCTCTAACCCAAGGACAGTGATCAGGAGCAGGAACCCTGGCTGATTTCCCCCCCGCCCATCTCTCTAACCCAGGGATCACTGGGCAGTGATCAGGAGCAGGAACCCTGGCTGATTTCCCCCCCCTCTCTCTCACTCTATCTCACCCAGGGACAGTGTTCAGGAGCAGGAACCCTGACTGATTTCTCCCCCGCCCATCTCTCTAACCCAGGGATCACTGGGCAGTGATCAGGAGCAGGAACCCTGGCTGATTTCCCCTCTCTCTCTCTCTCTCTAACCCAGGGATCACTGGGCAGTGATCAGGGGCAGGAACCCTGGCTGATTTCCCCTCTCTCTCTTTATCCGGAGAAAGTGATCAGGAGCAGGGACCCTGGCTGATTTCCCCCCTCTCTCTCTCTCTCTAACCCAGGGACAGTGATCAGGAGCAGGAACCCTGGCTGATTTCCCCTCTCTCTCTCTCTCTCTCTAACCCAGGGACAGTGATCAGGAACAGGAACCCTGGCTGATTTCCCCTCTCTCTCTTTATCCGGAGAAAGTGATCAGGAGCAGGAACCCTGGCTGATTTCCTCTCTCTCTCTCTCTCTCTCTAACCCAGGGACAGTGATCAGGAGCAGGATCCCTGGCTGATTTCCCCTCTCTCTCTCTCTCTCTCTAACCCAGGGACAGTGATCAGGAACAGGAACCCTGGCTGATTTCCTCTCTCTCTCTCTCTCTCTAACCCAGGGACAGTGATCAGGAGCAGGATCCCTGGCTGATTTCCCCCCTCTCTCTCCCTCTCTCTCCCTCTCTCTCTAACCCAGGGACAGTGATCAGGAACAGGAACCCTGGCTGATTTCCCCCCTCTCTCTCTCTCTCTCTAACCCAGGGATCACTGGGCAGTGATCAGGAGCAGGAACACTGGCTGATTTCCCCCCTCTCTCTCTCTCTCACCCAGGGACAGTGATCATGGCAGGAACCCTGTCTGATTTCCCCTCTTTCTCTCTCTAACCCAGGGACAGTGATCAGGAGCAGGAACCCTGGCTGATTTCCCCTCTCTTTCTCTAACTCAGGGATCACTGGGCAGTGATCAGGAGCAGGAACCCTGGCTGATTTCCCCTCTCTCTTTCTCTAACCCAGGGGCAGTGATCAGGGGCAGGAACCCTGGCTGATTTCTCCTCTCTCTCTCTCTCTCTAACCCAGGGACAGTGTTCAGGAGCAGGGACCCTGACTGATTTCCCCCCTCTCTCTCCCTCTCTCTCTCTAACCCAGGGACAGTGATCAGGAGCAGGAACCCTGGCTGATTTCTCCTCTCTCTCTCCCTAACCCAGGGACAGTGATCAGGAGCAGGAACCCTGGCTGATTTCCCCCCTCTCTCTCTCTCTCTCTAACCCAGGGACAGTGATCAGGAGCAGGAACCCTGGCTGATTTCCCCCCTCTCTCTCTCTCTCTCTCTAACCCAGGGACAGTGATCAGGAGCAGGAACCCTGGCTGATTTCCCCTCTCACTCTCTCTCTCTCTAACCCAGGGACAGTGATCAGGAGCAGGATCCCTGGCTGATTTCCCCCCTCTCTCTCTCTCTCTAACCCAGGGACAGTGATCAGGAGCAGGAACCCTGGCTGATTTCCCCCCTCTCTCTCTCTCTCTCTCTAACCCAGGGACAGTGATCAGGAACAGGAACCCTGGCTGATTTCCCCCCACTCTCTCTCTCTCTCTAACCCAGGGATCACTGGGCAGTGATCAGGAGCAGGAACACTGGCTGATTTCCCCCCTCTCTCTCTCTCTCACCCAGGGACAGTGTTCAGGAGCAGGAACCCTGGCTGATTTCCCCCCCGCCCATCTCTCTAACCCAGGGACCACTGGGCAGTGTTCAGGAGCAGGAACCCTGTCTGATTTCCCCTCTTTCTCTCTCTAACCCAGGGACAGTGATCAGGAGCAGGAACCCTGGCTGATTTCCCCTCTCTCTCTCTAACTCAGGGATCACTGGGCAGTGATCAGGAGCAGGAAACCTGTCTGATTTCCCCTCTCTCTCTCTCTCTAACCCAGGGACAGTGATCAGGAGCAGGAACCCTGGCTGATTTCCCCTCTTTCTCTCTCTAACCCAGGGACAGTGATCAGGAGCAGGAACCCTGGCTGATTTACCCCCTCTCTCTCTCTAACTCAGGGATCATTGGGCAGTGATCAGGAGCAGGAAACCTGTCTGATTTCCCCTCTCCCTCTCTCTCAACCCAGGGACAGTGATCAGGAGCAGGAACCCTGGCTGATTTCCGCCCCACCCCCTCTCTCTCTCTAACCCAGGGACAGTGATCAGGAGCAGGAACCCTGGCTGATTTCCCCTCTCTCTCTCTCTCTCTCTCTAACCCAGGGACAGTGATCAGGAGCAGGAACCCTGGCTGATTTCCCCTCTCTCTCTCTCTCTCTCTAACCCAGGGACAGTGATCAGGAGCAGGATCCCTGGCTGATTTCCCCCCTCTCTCTCCCTCTCTCTCTCTAACCCAGGGACAGTGATCAGGAACAGGAACCCTGGCTGATTTCCCCCCTCTCTCTCTCTCTCTCTAACCCAGGGATCACTGGGCAGTGATCAGGAGCAGGAACACTGGCTGATTTCCCCCCTCTCTCTCTCTCTCACCCAGGGACAGTGATCAGGAGCAGGAACCCTGTCTGATTTCCCCTCTTTCTCTCTCTAACCCAGGGAGAGTGATCAGGAGCAGGAACCCTGGCTGATTTCCCCTCTCTCTCTCTAACTCAGGGATCACTGGGCAGTGATCAGGAGCAGGAAACCTGTCTGATTTCCCCTCTCTCTCTCTCTCTAACCCAGCGACAGTGATCAGGAGCAGGAACCCTGGCTGATTTCCCCTCTTTCTCTCTCTAACCCAGGGACAGTGATCAGGAGCAGGAAACCTGTCTGATTTCCCCTCTCTCTCTCTCTAACCCAGGGGCAGTGATCAGGAGCAGGAACCCTGGCTGATTTCCGCCCCCCCCCCCACCTCTCTCTCTGTAACCCAGGGCCAGTTATCAGGAGCAGGAACCCTGGCTGATTTCCCCCCACTCTCTCTTTCTAACCCAGGGGCAGTGATCAGGAGCAGGAACCCTGGCTGATTTCCCCTCTCTCTCTCTCTCTCTCTAACCCAGGGACAGTGATCAGGAGCAGGAACCCTGGCTGATTTCCCCTCTCTCTCTCTCTCTCTCTAACCCAGGTACAGTGATCAGGAGCAGGAACCCTGGCTGATTTCCCCTCTCTCTCTCTCTCTCTCTCTAACCCAGGGACAGTGATCAGGAGCAGGAACCCTGGCTGATTTCCCCCCTCTCTCTCTCTCTCTCTAACCCAGGGACGGTGATCAGGAGCAGGAACCCTGGCTGATTTCCCCTCTCTCTCTCTCTCTCTCTCTCTAACCCAGGGACAGTGATCAGGAGCAGGAACACTGGCTGATTTCCACCCCCCCCCTCTCTCTCTAACCCAGGGACAGTGATCAGGAGCAGGAACCCTGGCTGATTTCCCCTCTCTCTTTCTCTAACCCAGGGACAGTGATCAGGGGCAGGAACCCTGCCTGATTTCCCCTCTCTCTCTCTCTCTCTCTAACCCAGGGACAGTGTTCAGGAGCAGGAACCCTGACTGATTTCTCCCCCGCCCATCTCTCTAACCCAGGGATCACTGGGCAGTGATCAGGAGCAGGAACCCTAGCTGATTTCCCCTCTCTCTCTCTCTCTCTAACCCAGGGATCACTGGGCAGTGATCAGGGGCAGGAACCCTGGCTGATTTCCCCTCTCTCTCTTTATCCGGAGAAAGTGATCAGGAGCAGGGACCCTGGCTGATTTCCCCCCCCTCTCTCTCTCTCTCTCTCTCTAACCCAGGGACAGTGATCAGGAGCAGGAACCCTGGCTGATTTCCCCCCTCTCTCTCTCTCTCTAACCCAGGGACAGTGATCAGGAGCAGGAACCCTGGCTGATTTCCCCTCTCTCTCTCTCTCTCTCTAACCCAGGGACAGTGATCAGGAACAGGAACCCTGGCTGATTTCCCCTCTCTCTCTCTCTCTAACCCAGGGACAGTGATCAGGAGCAGGAACCCTGGCTGATTTCCCCTCTCTCTCTCTCTCTCTCTCTCTAACCCAGGGATAGTGATCAGGAGCAGGATCCCTGGCTGATTTCCCCCCTCTCTCTCCCTCTCTCTCTCTAACCCAGGGACAGTGATCAGGAACAGGAACCCTGGCTGATTTCCCCTCTCTCTCTAACCCAGGGACAGAGATCAGGAGCAGGAACCCTGGCTGATTTCCCCCCACTCTCTCTCTCTAACCCAGGGGCAGTGATCAGGAGCAGGAACACTGGCTGATTTCCCCTCTCTCTCTGTCTAACCCAGGGACAGTGATCAGGAGCAGGAACCCTGGCTGATTTCCCCTCTCCCTCTCTCTCTCTCTCTAACCCAGGGGCAGTGATCAGGAGCAGGAACCCTGGCTGATTTCCCCTCTCTCTCTCTCTCTCTAACCCAGCGACAGTGATCAGGAGCAGGGACCCTGGCTGATTTCCCCTCTCTCTCTCTCTCTAACCCAGGGACAGTGATCAGGAGCAGGAACCCTGGCTGATTTCCCCTCTTTCTCTCTCTAACCCAGGGACAGTGATCAGGAGCAGGAACCCTGGCTGATTTCCCCTCTCTCTCTCTAACTCAGGGATCACTGGGCAGTGATCAGGAGCAGGAAACCTGTCTGATTTCCCCTCTCTCTCTCTCTAACCCAGGGGCAGTGATCAGGAGCAGGAACCCTGGCTGATTACCCCTCTCCCTCTCTCTCAACCCAGGGACAGTGATCAGGAGCAGGAACCCTGGCTGATTTCCGCCCCCCCCCACCGTCTCTCTCTGTAACCCAGGGCCAGTTATCAGGAGCAGGAACCCTGGCTGATTTCCCCCCACTCTCTCTTTCTAACCCAGGGGCAGTGATCAGGAGCAGGAACCCTGGCTGATTTCCCCTCTCTCTCTCTCTCTCTAACCCAGGGACAGTGATCAGGAGCAGGAACCCTGGCTGATTTCCCCTCTCTCTCTCTAACCCAGGTACAGTGATCAGGAGCAGGAACCCTGGCTGATTTCCCCTCTCTCTCTCTCTCTCTCTCTCTCTAACCCAGGGACAGTGATCAGGAGCAGGAACCCTGGCTGATTTCCCCCCCCTCTCTCTCTCTCTCTAACCCAGGGACGGTGATCAGGAGCAGGAACGCTGGCTGATTTCCACCCCCCCCCCCTCTCTCTCTCTAACCCAGGGACAGTGATCAGGAGCAGGAACCCTGGCTGATTTCCACTCTCTCTTTCTCTAACCCAGGGACAGTGATCAGGGGCAGGAACCCTGGCTGTTTCCCCTCTCTCTCTCCCTCTCTCCCTCTCTCTCTCTAACCCAGGGACAGTGATCAGGAGCAGGAACCCTGGCTGATTTCGCCTCTCTCTCTCTCTATCTAGGGACAGTGATCAGGAGCAGGGTCCCTGGCTGATTTCCCCCCTCTCTCTCACTAACCCAGGGACAGTGATCAGGAGCAGGAACCCTGGCTGATTTCCCCTCTCTCTCTCTCTCTAACCCAGGGATCACTGGGCAGTGATCAGGAGCAGGAACCCTGGCTGATTTCCCCTCTCTCTCTCTCTCTCTCTCTCTAACCCAGGGATCACTGGGCAGTGATCAGGAGCAGGAACCCTGGCTGATTTCCCCCCTCTCTCTCTCTCCCTAACCCAGGGACAGTGATCAGGAGCAGGAATCCTGGCTGATTTCCTCTCTCTCTCTCTCTCTAACCCTGGGACAGTGATCAGGAGCAGGAACCCTGGCTGATTTCCCCTCTCTCTCGATCCAGGGACAGTGATCAGGAGCAGGGACCCTGGCTGATTTCCCCCCTCTCTCTCTCTCTCTAACCCAGGGACAGTGATCAGGAGCAGGAACCCTGTCTGATTTCCCCTCTCTCTTTCTCTATCCCAGGGACAGTAATCAGGGGCAGGAATCCTGGCTGTTTCCCCTCTCTCTCTCCCTCTCTCTCTCTAACCCAGGGACAGTGATCAGGAGCAGGAACCCTGGCTGATTTCCCCCCCGCCCATCTCTCTAACCCAGGGATCACTGGGCAGTGATCAGGAGCAGGAACCCTAGCTGATTTCCCCCCTCTCCCTCTCTATCTAACCCAGGGATCACTGGGCAGTGATCAGGAGCAGGAACCCTGGCTGATTTCCCCCCTCTCTCTGTATCTAACCCATGGACAGTGTTCAGGAGCAGGAACCCTGGCTGATTTCCCCCCTCTCTCACTATCTAACCCAGGGACAGTGATCAGGAGCAGGAACCCTGGCTGATTTCCCCTCTCTCTCTCCCTCTCTCTCTAACCCAGGTACAGTGATCAGGAGCAGGAACCCTGGCTGATTTCCCCTCTCTCTCTCTCTCTCTCTCTAACCCAGGGACAGTGATCAGGAGCAGGAACCCTGGCTGATTTCCCCCCTCTCTCTCTCTCTCTCTAACCCAGGGACGGTGATCAGGAGCAGGAACGCTGGCTGATTTCCACCCCCCCTCCCCCTCTCTCTCTCTAACCCAGGGACAGTGATCAGGAGCAGGAACCCTGGCTGATTTCGCCTCTCTCTCTCTCTATCCAGGGACAGTGATCAGGAGCAGGGTCCCTGGCTGATTTCCCCCTCCCCTCTCTCTCTCACTAACACAGGGACAGTGATCAGGAGCAGGAACCCTGGCTGATTTCGCCTCTCTCTCTCTCTATCCAGGGACAGTGATCAGGAGCAGGGTCCCTGGCTGATTTCCCCCTCCCCCCTCTCTCTCTCACTAACCCAGGGACAGTGATCAGGAGCAGGAACCCTGGCTGATTTCCCCTCTCTCTCTCTCTCTCTCTCTCTCTCTAACCCAGGGATCACTGGGCAGTGATCAGGAGCAGGAACCCTGGCTGATTTCCCCCCTCTCTATCTAACCCAGGGACAGTGTTCAGGAGCAGGAACCCTGTCTGATTTCCCCCCCGCCCATCTCTCTAACCCAGGGATAACTGGGCAGTGATCAGGAGCAGGAACCCTGGCTGATTTCCCCCCCCCTCTCTCTCTCTCTCTAACCCAGGGATCACTGGGAGAGTGATCAGGAGCAGGAACCCTGGCTGATTTCCCCTCTCTCTCTCTCTAACCCAGGGACAGTGATCAGGGGCAGGAACCCTGGCTGTTTCCCCTCTCTCTCTCCCTCTCTCTCTCTAACCCAGGGACAGTGATCAGGAGCAGGAACCCTGGCTGATTTCCCCTCTCTCTCTCTCTATCCAGGGACAGTGATCAGGAACAGGGACCCTGGCTGATTTCCCCCCCCCCTCTCTCTCTCTCTAACCCAGGGACAGTGATCAGGAGCAGGAACCCTGGCTGTTTCCCCCCCCTCTCTCTCTCTCTCTCTCTAACCCAGGGACAGTGATCAGGAGCAGGAACCCTGGCTGTTTCCCCTCTCTCTCTCTCTCTCTCTCTAACCCAGGGACAGTGATCAGGAGCAGGAACCCTGGCTGATTTCCCCTCTCTCTCTCTCTATCTAGGGACAGTGATCAGGAGCAGGGTCCCTGGCTGATTTCCCCCCTCTCTCTCACTAACCCAGGGACAGTGATCAGGAGCAGGAACCCTGGCTGATTTCCCCTCTCTCTCTCTCTCTAACCCAGGGATCACTGGGCAGTGATCAGGAGCAGGAACCCTGGCTGATTTCCCCTCTCTCTCTCTCTCTCTAACCCAGGGATCACTGGGCAGTGATCAGGAGCAGGAACCCTGGCTGATTTCCCCCCTCTCTCTCTCTCCCTAACCCAGGGACAGTGATCAGGAGCAGGAATCCTGGCTGATTTCCTCTCTCTCTCTCTCTCTAACCCAGGGACAGTGATCAGGAGCAGGAACCCTGGCTGATTTCCCCTCTCTCTCGATCCAGGGACAGTGATCAGGAGCAGGAACCCTGGCTGATTTCCCCTCTCTCTCTCTCTCTCTAACCCAGGGACAGTGATCAGGAGCAGGAACCCTGGCTGATTTCCCCTCTCTCTCTCTCTCTCTCTCTCTAACCCAGGGATAGTGATCAGGAGCAGGATCCCTGGCTGATTTCCCCCCTCTCTCTCCCTCTCTCTCTCTAACCCAGGGACAGTGATCAGGAACAGGAACCCTGGCTGATTTCCCCTCTCTCTCTAACCCAGGGACAGAGATCAGGAGCAGGAACCCTGGCTGATTTCCCCTCTCTCTCTCTCTCTCTCTCTCTAACCCAGGGACAGTGATCAGGAGCAGGAACCCTGGCTGATTTCCCCTCTCACTCTCTCTCTCTCTAACCCAGGGACAGTGATCAGGAGCAGGATCCCTGGCTGATTTCCCCCCTCTCTCTCCCTCTCTCTCTCTAACCCAGGGACAGTGATCAGGAGCAGGAACCCTGGCTGATTTCCCCTCTCTCTCTCTCTCTAACCCAGGGATCACTGGGCAGTGATCAGGAGCAGGAACACTGGCTGATTTCCCCCCTCTCTCTCTCTCTCACCCAGGGACAGTGATCAGGAGCAGGAACCCTGTCTGATTTCCCCTCTTTCTCTCTCTAACCCAGGGAGAGTGATCAGGAGCAGGAACCCTGGCTGATTTCCCCTCTCTCTCTCTAACTCAGGGATCACTGGGCAGTGATCAGGAGCAGGAAACCTGTCTGATTTCCCCTCTCTCTCTCTCTCTAACCCAGCGACAGTGATCAGGAGCAGGAACCCTGGCTGATTTCCCCTCTTTCTCTCTCTAACCCAGGGACAGTGATCAGGAGCAGGAAACCTGTCTGATTTCCCCTCTCTCTCTCTCTAACCCAGGGGCAGTGATCAGGAGCAGGAACCCTGGCTGATTTCCGCCCCCCCCCCCACCTCTCTCTCTGTAACCCAGGGCCAGTTATCAGGAGCAGGAACCCTGGCTGATTTCCCCCCACTCTCTCTTTCTAACCCAGGGGCAGTGATCAGGAGCAGGAACCCTGGCTGATTTCCCCTCTCTCTCTCTCTCTCTCTAACCCAGGGACAGTGATCAGGAGCAGGAACCCTGGCTGATTTCCCCTCTCTCTCTCTCTCTCTCTAACCCAGGTACAGTGATCAGGAGCAGGAACCCTGGCTGATTTCCCCTCTCTCTCTCTCTCTCTCTCTAACCCAGGGACAGTGATCAGGAGCAGGAACCCTGGCTGATTTCCCCCCCCTCTCTCACTCTCTCTAACCCAGGGACGGTGATCAGGAGCAGGATCACTGGCTGATTTCCACCCCCCCCCCTCTCTCTCTAACCCAGGGACAGTGATCAGGAGCAGGAACCCTGGCTGATTTCCCCTCTCTCTTTCTCTAACCCAGGGACAGTGATCAGGGGCAGGAACCCTGGCTGTTTCCCCTCTCTCTCTCCCTCTCTCCCTCTCTCTCTCTAACCCAGGGACAGTGATCAGGAGCAGGAACCCTGGCTGATTTCGCCTCTCTCTCTCTATCCAGGGACAGTGATCAGGAGCAGGGTCCCTGGCTGATTTCCCCCCCCCTCTCTCTCTCTAACCCAGGGACAGTGATCAGGAGCAGGAACCCTGGCTGATTTCCCCTCTCTCTCTCTCTATCCAGGGACAGTGATCAGGAACAGGGACCCTGGCTGATTTCTCCCCCCCTCTCTCTCTCTCTAACCCAGGGACAGTGATCAGGAGCAGGAACCCTGGCTGTTTCCCCCCTCTCTCTCTCTCTCTCTCTCTAACCCAGGGACAGTGATCAGGAGCAGGAACCCTGGCTGTTTCCCCTCTCTCTCTCTCTCTCTCTCTAACCCAGGGACAGTGATCAGGAGCAGGAACCCTGGCTGATTTCCCCTCTCTCTCCCTCTATCTAGGGACAGTGATCAGGAGCAGGGTCCCTGGCTGATTTCCCCCCTCTCTCTCACTAACCCAGGGACAGTGATCAGGAGCAGGAACCCTGGCTGATTTCCCCTCTCTCTCTCTCTCTAACCCAGGGATCACTGGGCAGTGATCAGGAGCAGGAACCCTGGCTGATTTCCCCTCTCTCTCTCTCTCTCTAACCCAGGGATCACTGGGCAGTGATCAGGAGCAGGAACCCTGGCTGATTTCCCCCCTCTCTCTCTCTCCCTAACCCAGGGACAGTGATCAGGAGCAGGAATCCTGGCTGATTTCCTCTCTCTCTCTCTCTCTAACCCAGGGACAGTGATCAGGAGCAGGAACCCTGGCTGATTTCCCCTCTCTCTCGATCCAGGGACAGTGATCAGGAGCAGGGACCCTGGCTGATTTCCCCCCTCTCTCTCTCTCTAACCCAGGGACAGTGATCAGGAGCAGGAACCCTGGCTGATTTCCCCTCTCTCTTTCTCTATCCCAGGGACAGTAATCAGGGGCAGGAATCCTGGCTGTTTCCCCTCTCTCTCTCCCTCTCTCTCTCTAACCCAGGGACAGTGATCAGGAGCAGGAACCCTGGCTGATTTCCCCCCCGCCCATCTCTCTAACCCAGGGATCACTGGGCAGTGATCAGGAGCAGGAACCCTAGCTGATTTCCCCCCTCTCCCTCTCTATCTAACCCAGGGATCACTGGACAGTGATCAGGAGCAGCAACCCTGGCTGATTTCCCCTCACTCTCTCTCTCTCTCTAACCCAGGGATCACTGGGCAGTGATCAGGAGCAGGAACCCTGGCTGATTTCCCCCCTCTCTCTCTATCTAACCCATGGACAGTGTTCAGGAGCAGGAACCCTGGCTGATTTCCCCCCTCTCTCTCTATCTAACCCAGGGACAGTGATCAGGAGCAGGAACCCTGGCTGATTTCCCCTCTCTCTCTCTCTAACCCAGGGGCAGTGATCAGGAGCAGGAACCCTGGCTGATTTCCCCTCTCTCTCTCTCTCTCTAACCCAGGGATCACTGGGCAGTGATCAGGAGCAGGAACCCTGGCTGATTTCGCCCCTCTCTCTCTCTCTAACCCAGGGACAGTGATCGGGAGCAGGAACCCTGGCTGATTTCCCCTCTCTCTCTCTCTAACCCAGGGACAGTGTTCAGGAGCAGGAACCCTGGCTGATTTCCCCTCTCTCTCTAACCCAGGGACAGAGATCAGGAGCAGGAACCCTGGCTGATTTCCCCCCACTCTCTCTCTCTAACCCAGGGGCAGTGATCAGGAGCAGGAACACTGGCTGATTTCCCCTCTCTCTCTGTCTAACCCAGGGACAGTGATCAGGAGCAGGAACCCTGGCTGATTTCCCCTCTCTCTCTCTCTCTCTCTAACCCAGGTACAGTGATCAGGAGCAGGAACCCTGGCTGATTTCCCCTCTCTCTCTCTCTCTCTCTCTCTAACCCAGGGACAGTGATCAGGAGCAGGAACCCTGGCTGATTTCCCCCCTCTCTCTCTCTCTCTCTAACCCAGGGACGGTGATCAGGAGCAGGAACACTGGCTGATTTCCACCCCCCCTCCCCCTCTCTCTCTCTAACCCAGGGACAGTGATCAGGAGCAGGAACCCTGGCTGATTTCCCCTCTCTCTTTCTCTAACCCAGGGACAGTGATCAGGGGCAGGAACCCTGGCTGTTTCCCCTCTCTCTCTCCCTCTCTCCCTCTCTCTCTCTAACCCAGGGACAGTGATCAGGAGCAGGAACCCTGGCTGATTTCGCCTCTCTCTCTCTCTATCCAGGGACAGTGATCAGGAGCAGGAACCCTGGCTGATTTCTCCCCCCCCCCCCCCCTCTCTCTCTCTCTCTCTAACCCAGGGACAGTGATCAGGAGCAGGAACCCTGGCTGATTTCCCCTCTCTCTCTCTCTCTCTCTCTAACCCAGGGATCACTGGGCAGTGATCAGGAGCAGGAACCCTGGCTGATTTCCCCCCCACCCATCTCTCTAACCCAGGGATAACTGGGCAGTGATCAGGAGCAGGAACCCTGGCTGATTTCCCCCCCCTCCTCTCTCTCTCTAACCCAGGGATCACTGGGAGAGTGATCAGGAGCAGGAACCCTGGCTGATTTCCCCTCTCTCTCTCTCTAACCCAGGGACAGTGATCAGGGGCAGGAACCCTGGCTGTTTCCCCTCTCTCTCTCCCTCTCTCTCTTTAACCCAGGGACAGTGATCAGGAGCAGGAACCCTGGCTGATTTCCCCTCTCTCTCTCTCTATCCAGGGACAGTGATCAGGAACAGGGACCCTGGCTGATTTCCCCTCTCTCTCTCTCTATCCAGGGACAGTGATCAGGAACAGGAACCCTGGCTGATTTCCCCCCCCCCTCTCTCTCTCTCTAACCCAGGGACAGTGATCAGGAGCAGGAACCCTGGCTGTTTCCCCCCTCTCTCTCTCTCTCTCTCTCTCTAACCCAGGGACAGTGATCAGGAGCAGGAACCCTGGCTGTTTCCCCTCTCTCTCTCTCTCTCTCTCTAACCCAGGGACAGTGATCAGGAGCAGGAACCCTGGCTGATTTCCCCTCTCTCTCTCTCTATCTAGGGACAGTGATCAGGAGCAGGGTCCCTGGCTGATTTCCCCCCTCTCTCTCACTAACCCAGGGACAGTGATCAGGAGCAGGAACCCTGGCTGATTTCCCCTCTCTCTCTCTCTCTAACCCAGGGATCACTGGGCAGTGATCAGGAGCAGGAACCCTGGCTGATTTCCCCTCTCTCTCTCTCTCTCTAACCCAGGGATCACTGGGCAGTGATCAGGAGCAGGAACCCTGGCTGATTTCCCCCCTCTCTCTCTCTCCCTAACCCAGGGACAGTGATCAGGAGCAGGAATCCTGGCTGATTTCCTCTCTCTCTCTCTAACCCAGGGACAGTGATCAGGAGCAGGAACCCTGGCTGATTTCCCCTCTCTCTCGATCCAGGGACAGTGATCAGGAGCAGGGACCCTGGCTGATTTCCCCCCTCTCTCTCTCTCTAACCCAGGGACAGTGATCAGGAGCAGGAACCCTGGCTGATTTCCTCTCTCTCTCTCTCTCTAACCCAGGGACAGTGATCAGGGGCAGGAATCCTGGCTGTTTCCCCTCTCTCTCTCCCTCTCTCTCTCTAACCCAGGGACAGTGATCAGGAACAGGAACCCTGGCTGATTTCCCCTCTCTCTCTCTCTCTCTAACCCAGGGACAGTGATCAGGAGCAGGAACCCTGGCTGATTTCCCCTCTCTCTCTCTCTCTCTCTCTCTAACCCAGGGACAGTGATCAGGAGCAGGATCCCTGGCTGATTTCCCCCCTCTCTCTCCCTCTCTCTCTCTAACCCAGGGACAGTGATCAGGAACAGGAACCCTGGCTGATTTCCCCCCTCTCTCTCTCTCTCTCTAACCCAGGGATCACTGGGCAGTGATCAGGAGCAGGAACACTGGCTGATTTCCCCCCTCTCTCTCTCTCTCACCCAGGGACAGTGATCAGGAGCAGGAACCCTGTCTGATTTCCCCTCTTTCTCTCTCTAACCCAGGGACAGTGATCAGGAGCAGGAACCCTGGCTGATTTCCCCTCTCTCTCTCTAACTCAGGGATCACTGGGCAGTGATCAGGAGCAGGAACCCTGGCTGATTTCCCCTCTCTCTTTCTCTAACCCAGGGACAGTGATCAGGGGCAGGAACCCTGGCTGATTTCCCCTCTCTCTCTCTCTCTCTAACCCAGGGACAGTGTTCAGGAGCAGGGACCCTGACTGATTTCCCCCCTCTCTCTCCCTCTCTCTCTCTAACCCAGGGACAGTGATCAGGAACAGGAACCCTGGCTGATTTCCCCTCTCTCTCTCTCTCTCACCCAGAGATCATTGGGCAGTGATCAGGAGCAGGAACCCTGGCTGATTTCCCCCCTTTCTCTCTCTCTCTAACCCAGGGACAGTGATCAGGAGCAGGAACCCTGGCTGATTTCCCCTCTCACTCTCTCTCTCTCTAACCCAGGGACAGTGATCAGGAGCAGGAACCCTGGCTGATTTCCCCTCTCTCTCTCTCTCTCTCTCTAACCCAGGGATCACTGGGCAGTGATCAGGAGCAGGAACCCTGGCTGATTTCCCCCCCACCCATCTCTCTAACCCAGGGATAACTGGGCAGTGATCAGGAGCAGGAACCCTGGCTGATTTCCCCCCCCTCCTCTCTCTCTCTAACCCAGGGATCACTGGGAGAGTGATCAGGAGCAGGAACCCTGGCTGATTTCCCCTCTCTCTCTCTCTAACCCAGGGACAGTGATCAGGGGCAGGAACCCTGGCTGTTTCCCCTCTCTCTCTCCCTCTCTCTCTTTAACCCAGGGACAGTGATCAGGAGCAGGAACCCTGGCTGATTTCCCCTCTCTCTCTCTCTATCCAGGGACAGTGATCAGGAACAGGGACCCTGGCTGATTTCCCCTCTCTCTCTCTCTATCCAGGGACAGTGATCAGGAACAGGAACCCTGGCTGATTTCCCCCCCCCTCTCTCTCTCTCTAACCCAGGGACAGTGATCAGGAGCAGGAACCCTGGCTGTTTCCCCACTCTCTCTCTCTCTCTCTCTCTCTAACCCAGGGACAGTGATCAGGAGCAGGAACCCTGGCTGTTTCCCCTCTCTCTCTCTCTCTCTCTCTAACCCAGGGACAGTGATCAGGAGCAGGAACCCTGGCTGATTTCCCCTCTCTCTCTCTCTATCTAGGGACAGTGATCAGGAGCAGGGTCCCTGGCTGATTTCCCCCCTCTCTCTCACTAACCCAGGGACAGTGATCAGGAGCAGGAACCCTGGCTGATTTCCCCTCTCTCTCTCTCTCTAACCCAGGGATCACTGGGCAGTGATCAGGAGCAGGAACCCTGGCTGATTTCCCCTCTCTCTCTCTCTCTCTAACCCAGGGATCACTGGGCAGTGATCAGGAGCAGGAACCCTGGCTGATTTCCCCCCTCTCTCTCTCTCCCTAACCCAGGGACAGTGATCAGGAGCAGGAATCCTGGCTGATTTCCTCTCTCTCTCTCTAACCCAGGGACAGTGATCAGGAGCAGGAACCCTGGCTGATTTCCCCTCTCTCTCGATCCAGGGACAGTGATCAGGAGCAGGGACCCTGGCTGATTTCCCCCCTCTCTCTCTCTCTAACCCAGGGACAGTGATCAGGAGCAGGAACCCTGGCTGATTTCCTCTCTCTCTCTCTCTCTAACCCAGGGACAGTGATCAGGGGCAGGAATCCTGGCTGTTTCCCCTCTCTCTCTCCCTCTCTCTCTCTAACCCAGGGACAGTGATCAGGAACAGGAACCCTGGCTGATTTCCCCTCTCTCTCTCTCTCTCTAACCCAGGGACAGTGATCAGGAGCAGGAACCCTGGCTGATTTCCCCTCTCTCTCTCTCTCTCTCTCTCTAACCCAGGGACAGTGATCAGGAGCAGGATCCCTGGCTGATTTCCCCCCTCTCTCTCCCTCTCTCTCTCTAACCCAGGGACAGTGATCAGGAACAGGAACCCTGGCTGATTTCCCCCCTCTCTCTCTCTCTCTCTAACCCAGGGATCACTGGGCAGTGATCAGGAGCAGGAACACTGGCTGATTTCCCCCCTCTCTCTCTCTCTCACCCAGGGACAGTGATCAGGAGCAGGAACCCTGTCTGATTTCCCCTCTTTCTCTCTCTAACCCAGGGACAGTGATCAGGAGCAGGAACCCTGGCTGATTTCCCCTCTCTCTCTCTAACTCAGGGATCACTGGGCAGTGATCAGGAGCAGGAACCCTGGCTGATTTCCCCTCTCTCTTTCTCTAACCCAGGGACAGTGATCAGGGGCAGGAACCCTGGCTGATTTCCCCTCTCTCTCTCTCTCTCTAACCCAGGGACAGTGTTCAGGAGCAGGGACCCTGACTGATTTCCCCCCTCTCTCTCCCTCTCTCTCTCTAACCCAGGGACAGTGATCAGGAACAGGAACCCTGGCTGATTTCCCCTCTCTCTCTCTCTCTCACCCAGAGATCATTGGGCAGTGATCAGGAGCAGGAACCCTGGCTGATTTCCCCCCTTTCTCTCTCTCTCTAACCCAGGGACAGTGATCAGGAGCAGGAACCCTGGCTGATTTCCCCTCTCACTCTCTCTCTCTCTAACCCAGGGACAGTGATCAGGAGCAGGATCCCTGGCTGATTTCCCCCCTCTCTCTCCCTCTCTCTCTCTAACCCAGGGACAGTGATCAGGAACAGGAACCCTGGCTGATTTCCCCCCACTCTCTCTCTCTCTCTAACCCAGGGATCACTGGGCAGTGATCAGGAGCAGGAACCCTGTCTGATTTCCCCTCTCTCTCTCTCTAACCCAGGGACAGTGATCAGGAGCAGGAACCCTGGCTGATTTCCCCCCCGCCCATCTCTCTAACCCAGGGACCACTGGGCAGTGTTCAGGAGCAGGAACCCTGTCTGATTTCCCCTCTTTCTCTCTCTAACCCAGGGACAGTGATCAGGAGCAGGAACCCTGGCTGATTTCCCCTCTCTCTCTCTAACTCAGGGATCACTGGGCAGTGATCAGGAGCAGGAAACCTGTCTGATTTCCCCTCTCTCTCTCTCTCTAACCCAGGGACAGTGATCAGGAGCAGGAACCCTGGCTGATTTACCCCCTCTCTCTCTCTCTAACCCAGGGACAGTGATCAGGAGCAGGAACCCTGGCTGATTTCCCCTCTCTCTCTCTAACTCAGGGATCATTGGGCAGTGATCAGGAGCAGGAAACCTGTCTGATTTCCCCTCTCTCTCTCTCTAACCCAGGGGCAGTGATCAGGAGCAGGAACCCTGGCTGATTACCCCTCTCCCTCTCTCTCAACCCAGGGACAGTGATCAGGAGCAGGAACCCTGGCTGATTTCCCCTCTCTCTCTCTCTCTCTCTCTCACTAACCCAGGGACAGTGATCAGGAGCAGGAACCCTGGCTGATTTCCCCCCTCTCTCTCTCTCTAACCCAGGGACAGTGATCAGGAGCAGGAACCCTGGCTGATTTCCCCTCTCTCTCTCTCTATCCAGGGACAGTGATCAGGAGCAGGGACCCTGGCTGATTTCCCCCCGCCTCTCTCTCTCTCTCTCTCTCTCTCTAACCCAGGGACAGTGATCAGGAGCAGGAACCCTGGCTGATTTCCCCTCTCTCTCTCTCTCTCTCTAACCCAGGGACAGTGATCAGGAGCAGGAACCCTGGCTGATTTCCCCCCTCTCTCTCTCTCTAACCCAGGGACAGTGATCAGGAGCAGGAACCCTGGCTGATTTCCCCTCTCTCTCTCTCTCTCTCTCTAACCCAGGGGCAGTGATCCGGAGCAGGAACCCTGGCTGATTTCCCCCCACTCTCTCTCTCTAACCCAAGGACAGTGATCAGGAGCAGGAACCCTGGCTGATTTCCCCCCTGCCCATCTCTCTAATCCAGGGATCACTGGGCAGTGATCAGGAGCAGGAACCCTGGCTGATTTCCCCCCTCTCTCTCTCACTCTATCTCACCCAGGGACAGTGTTCAGGAGCAGGAACCCTGACTGATTTCTCCCCCGCCCATCTCTCTAACCCAGGGATCACTGGGCAGTGATCAGGAGCAGGAACACTGGCTGATTTCCCCCCTCTCTCTCTCTCTCACCCAGGGACAGTGATCAGGAGCAGGAACCCTGGCTGATTTCCCCTCTCTCTCTCTCTCTCTCTCTCTAACCCAGGGATCACTGGGCAGTGATCAGGGGCAGGAACCCTGGCTGATTTCCCCTCTCTCTCTTTACCCGGAGAAAGTGATCAGGAGCAGGGACCCTGGCTGATTTCCCCCTCTCTCTCTCTCTCTCTAACCCAGGGACAGTGATCAGGAGCAGGAACCCTGGCTGATTTCCCCTCTCTCTCTCTCTCTCTCTAACCCAGGGACAGTGATCAGGAACAGGAACCCTGGCTGATTTCCCCTCTCTCTCTCTCTCTCTAACCCAGGGACAGTGATCAGGAGCAGGAACCCTGGCTGATTTCCCCTCTCTCTCTCTCTCTCTCTCTCTAACCCAGGGACAGTGATCAGGAGCAGGATCCCTGGCTGATTTCCCCCCTCTCTCTCCCTCTCTCTCTCTAACCCAGGGACAGTGATCAGGAACAGGAACCCTGGCTGATTTCCCCCCTCTCTCTCTCTCTCTCTAACCCAGGGATCACTGGGCAGTGATCAGGAGCAGGAACACTGGCTGATTTCCCCCCTCTCTCTCTCTCTCACCCAGGGACAGTGATCAGGAGCAGGAACCCTGTCTGATTTCCCCTCTTTCTCTCTCTAACCCAGGGACAGTGATCAGGAGCAGGAACCCTGGCTGATTTCCCCTCTCTCTCTCTAACTCAGGGATCACTGGGCAGTGATCAGGAGCAGGAAACCTGTCTGATTTCCCCTCTCTCTCTCTCTCTAACCCAGGGACAGTGATCAGGAGCAGGAACCCTGGCTGATTTACCCCCTCTCTCTCTCTAACCCAGGGACAGTGATCAGGAGCAGGAACCCTGGCTGATTTCCCCTCTCTCTCTTTAACTCAGGGATCATTGGGCAGTGATCAGGAGCAGGAAACGTGTCTGATTTCCCCTCTCTCTCTCTCTAACCCAGGGGCAGTGATCAGGAGCAGGAACCCTGGCTGATTTCCCCTCTCTCTCTCTCTCTCTCTCACTAACCCAGGGACAGTGATCAGGCGCAGGAACCCTGGCTGATTTCCCCTCTCTCTCTCTCTCTCTAACCCAGGGACAGTGATCAGGAGCAGGAACCCTGGCTGATTTCCCCTCTCTCTCTCTCTATCCAGGGACAGTGATCAGGAGCAGGGACCCTGGCTGATTTCCCCCCGCCTCTCTCTCTCTCTCTCTCTCTCTCTAACCCAGGGACAGTGATCAGGAGCAGGGACCCTGGCTGATTTCCCCCCGCCTCTCTCTCTCTCTAACCCAGGGACAGTGATCAGGAGCAGGAACCCTGGCTGATTTCCCCTCTCTCTCTCTCTCTCTCTCTAACCCAGGGACAGTGATCAGGAGCAGGAACCCTGGCTGATTTCCCCCCTCTCTCTCTCTCTAACCCAGGGACAGTGATCAGGAGCAGGAACCCTGGCTGATTTCCCCTCTCTCTCTCTCTCTCTAACCCAGGGACAGTGATCCGGAGCAGGAACCCTGGCTGATTTCCCCCCACTCTCTCTCTCTAACCCAAGGACAGTGATCAGGAGCAGGAACCCTGGCTGATTTCCCCCCCGCCCATCTCTCTAACCCAGGGATCACTGGGCAGTGATCAGGAGCAGGAACCCTGGCTGATTTCCCCCCCCTCTCTCTCACTCTATCTCACCCAGGGACAGTGTTCAGGAGCAGGAACCCTGACTGATTTCTCCCCCGCCCATCTCTCTAACCCAGGGATCACTGGGCAGTGATCAGGAGCAGGAACCCTGGCTGATTTCCCCTCTCTCTCTCTCTCTCTAACCCAGGGATCACTGGGCAGTGATCAGGGGCAGGAACCCTGGCTGATTTCCCCTCTCTCTCTTTATCCGGAGAAAGTGATCAGGAGCAGGGACCCTGGCTGATTTCCCCCCTCTCTCTCTCTCTCTAACCCAGGGACAGTGATCAGGAGCAGGAACCCTGGCTGATTTCCCCTCTCTCTCTCTCTCTCTCTAACCCAGGGACAGTGATCAGGAACAGGAACCCTGGCTGATTTCCCCTCTCTCTCTTTATCCGGAGAAAGTGATCAGGAGCAGGAACCCTGGCTGATTTCCTCTCTCTCTCTCTCTCTCTAACCCAGGGACAGTGATCAGGAACAGGAACCCTGGCTGATTTCCCCCCTCTCTCTCTCTCTCTCTAACCCAGGGATCACTGGGCAGTGATCAGGAGCAGGAACACTGGCTGATTTCCCCCCTCTCTCTCTCTCTCACCCAGGGACAGTGATCAGGAGCAGGAACCCTGTCTGATTTCCCCTCTTTCTCTCTCTAACCCAGGGACAGTGATCAGGAGCAGGAACCCTGGCTGATTTCCCCTCTCTCTCTCTAACTCAGGGATCACTGGGCAGTGATCAGGAGCAGGAAACCTGTCTGATTTCCCCTCTCTCTCTCTCTCTAACCCAGGGACAGTGATCAGGAGCAGGAACCCTGGCTGATTTACCCCCTCTCTCTCTCTAACCCAGGGACAGTGATCAGGAGCAGGAACCCTGGCTGATTTCCCCTCTCTCTCTTTAACTCAGGGATCATTGGGCAGTGATCAGGAGCAGGAAACGTGTCTGATTTCCCCTCTCTCTCTCTCTAACCCAGGGGCAGTGATCAGGAGCAGGAACCCTGGCTGATTTCCCCTCTCTCTCTCTCTCTCTCTCACTAACCCAGGGACAGTGATCAGGAGCAGGAACCCTGGCTGATTTCCCCTCTCTCTCTCTCTCTCTAACCCAGGGACAGTGATCAGGAGCAGGAACCCTGGCTGATTTCCCCTCTCTCTCTCTCTATCCAGGGACAGTGATCAGGAGCAGGGACCCTGGCTGATTTCCCCCCGCCTCTCTCTCTCTCTCTCTCTCTCTAACCCAGGGACAGTGATCAGGAGCAGGGACCCTGGCTGATTTCCCCCCGCCTCTCTCTCTCTCTAACCCAGGGACAGTGATCAGGAGCAGGAACCCTGGCTGATTTCCCCTCTCTCTCTCTCTCTCTCTAACCCAGGGACAGTGATCAGGAGCAGGAACCCTGGCTGATTTCCCCCCTCTCTCTCTCTCTAACCCAGGGACAGTGATCAGGAGCAGGAACCCTGGCTGATTTCCCCTCTCTCTCTCTCTCTCTAACCCAGGGACAGTGATCCGGAGCAGGAACCCTGGCTGATTTCCCCCCACTCTCTCTCTCTAACCCAAGGACAGTGATCAGGAGCAGGAACCCTGGCTGATTTCCCCCCCGCCCATCTCTCTAACCCAGGGATCACTGGGCAGTGATCAGGAGCAGGAACCCTGGCTGATTTCCCCCCCCTCTCTCTCACTCTATCTCACCCAGGGACAGTGTTCAGGAGCAGGAACCCTGACTGATTTCTCCCCCGCCCATCTCTCTAACCCAGGGATCACTGGGCAGTGATCAGGAGCAGGAACCCTGGCTGATTTCCCCTCTCTCTCTCTCTCTCTAACCCAGGGATCACTGGGCAGTGATCAGGGGCAGGAACCCTGGCTGATTTCCCCTCTCTCTCTTTATCCGGAGAAAGTGATCAGGAGCAGGGACCCTGGCTGATTTCCCCCCTCTCTCTCTCTCTCTAACCCAGGGACAGTGATCAGGAGCAGGAACCCTGGCTGATTTCCCCTCTCTCTCTCTCTCTCTCTAACCCAGGGACAGTGATCAGGAACAGGAACCCTGGCTGATTTCCCCTCTCTCTCTTTATCCGGAGAAAGTGATCAGGAGCAGGAACCCTGGCTGATTTCCTCTCTCTCTCTCTCTCTCTAACCCAGGGACAGTGATCAGGAGCAGGATCCCTGGCTGATTTCCCCTCTCTCTCTCTCTCTCTCTAACCCAGGGACAGTGATCAGGAACAGGAACCCTGGCTGATTTCCTCTCTCTCTCTCTCTCTCTAACCCAGGGACAGTGATCAGGAGCAGGATCCCTGGCTGATTTCCCCCCTCTCTCTCCCTCTCTCTCCCTCTCTCTCTAACCCAGGGACAGTGATCAGGAACAGGAACCCTGGCTGATTTCCCCCCTCTCTCTCTCTCTCTCTAACCCAGGGATCACTGGGCAGTGATCAGGAGCAGGAACACTGGCTGATTTCCCCCCTCTCTCTCTCTCTCACCCAGGGACAGTGATCATGGCAGGAACCCTGTCTGATTTCCCCTCTTTCTCTCTCTAACCCAGGGACAGTGATCAGGAGCAGGAACCCTGGCTGATTTCCCCTCTCACTCTCTCTCTCTCTAACCCAGGGACAGTGATCAGGAGCAGGATCCCTGGCTGATTTCCCCCCTCTCTCTCCCTCTCTCTCTCTAACCCAGGGACAGTGATCAGGAACAGGAACCCTGGCTGATTTCCCCCCACTCTCTCTCTCTCTCTAACCCAGGGATCACTGGGCAGTGATCAGGAGCAGGAACCCTGTCTGATTTCCCCTCTCTCTCTCTCTAACCCAGGGACAGTGATCAGGAGCAGGAACCCTGGCTGATTTCCCCCCCGCCCATCTCTCTAACCCAGGGACCACTGGGCAGTGTTCAGGAGCAGGAACCCTGTCTGATTTCCCCTCTTTCTCTCTCTAACCCAGGGACAGTGATCAGGAGCAGGAACCCTGGCTGATTTCCCCTCTCTCTCTCTAACTCAGGGATCACTGGGCAGTGATCAGGAGCAGGAAACCTGTCTGATTTCCCCTCTCTCTCTCTCTCTAACCCAGGGACAGTGATCAGGAGCAGGAACCCTGGCTGATTTACCCCCTCTCTCTCTCTCTAACCCAGGGACAGTGATCAGGAGCAGGAACCCTGGCTGATTTCCCCTCTCTCTCTCTAACTCAGGGATCATTGGGCAGTGATCAGGAGCAGGAAACCTGTCTGATTTCCCCTCTCTCTCTCTCTAACCCAGGGGCAGTGATCAGGAGCAGGAACCCTGGCTGATTACCCCTCTCCCTCTCTCTCAACCCAGGGACAGTGATCAGGAGCAGGAACCCTGGCTGATTTCCCCTCTCTCTCTCTCTCTCTCTCTCACTAACCCAGGGACAGTGATCAGGAGCAGGAACCCTGGCTGATTTCCCCCCTCTCTCTCTCTCTAACCCAGGGACAGTGATCAGGAGCAGGAACCCTGGCTGATTTCCCCTCTCTCTCTCTCTATCCAGGGACAGTGATCAGGAGCAGGGACCCTGGCTGATTTCCCCCCGCCTCTCTCTCTCTCTCTCTCTCTCTCTAACCCAGGGACAGTGATCAGGAGCAGGAACCCTGGCTGATTTCCCCTCTCTCTCTCTCTCTCTCTAACCCAGGGACAGTGATCAGGAGCAGGAACCCTGGCTGATTTCCCCCCTCTCTCTCTCTCTAACCCAGGGACAGTGATCAGGAGCAGGAACCCTGGCTGATTTCCCCTCTCTCTCTCTCTCTCTCTCTAACCCAGGGGCAGTGATCCGGAGCAGGAACCCTGGCTGATTTCCCCCCACTCTCTCTCTCTAACCCAAGGACAGTGATCAGGAGCAGGAACCCTGGCTGATTTCCCCCCTGCCCATCTCTCTAATCCAGGGATCACTGGGCAGTGATCAGGAGCAGGAACCCTGGCTGATTTCCCCCCTCTCTCTCTCACTCTATCTCACCCAGGGACAGTGTTCAGGAGCAGGAACCCTGACTGATTTCTCCCCCGCCCATCTCTCTAACCCAGGGATCACTGGGCAGTGATCAGGAGCAGGAACACTGGCTGATTTCCCCCCTCTCTCTCTCTCTCACCCAGGGACAGTGATCAGGAGCAGGAACCCTGGCTGATTTCCCCTCTCTCTCTCTCTCTCTCTCTCTAACCCAGGGATCACTGGGCAGTGATCAGGGGCAGGAACCCTGGCTGATTTCCCCTCTCTCTCTTTACCCGGAGAAAGTGATCAGGAGCAGGGACCCTGGCTGATTTCCCCCTCTCTCTCTCTCTCTCTAACCCAGGGACAGTGATCAGGAGCAGGAACCCTGGCTGATTTCCCCTCTCTCTCTCTCTCTCTCTAACCCAGGGACAGTGATCAGGAACAGGAACCCTGGCTGATTTCCCCTCTCTCTCTCTCTCTCTAACCCAGGGACAGTGATCAGGAGCAGGAACCCTGGCTGATTTCCCCTCTCTCTCTCTCTCTCTCTCTCTAACCCAGGGACAGTGATCAGGAGCAGGATCCCTGGCTGATTTCCCCCCTCTCTCTCCCTCTCTCTCTCTAACCCAGGGACAGTGATCAGGAACAGGAACCCTGGCTGATTTCCCCCCTCTCTCTCTCTCTCTCTAACCCAGGGATCACTGGGCAGTGATCAGGAGCAGGAACACTGGCTGATTTCCCCCCTCTCTCTCTCTCTCACCCAGGGACAGTGATCAGGAGCAGGAACCCTGTCTGATTTCCCCTCTTTCTCTCTCTAACCCAGGGACAGTGATCAGGAGCAGGAACCCTGGCTGATTTCCCCTCTCTCTCTCTAACTCAGGGATCACTGGGCAGTGATCAGGAGCAGGAAACCTGTCTGATTTCCCCTCTCTCTCTCTCTCTAACCCAGGGACAGTGATCAGGAGCAGGAACCCTGGCTGATTTACCCCCTCTCTCTCTCTAACCCAGGGACAGTGATCAGGAGCAGGAACCCTGGCTGATTTCCCCTCTCTCTCTTTAACTCAGGGATCATTGGGCAGTGATCAGGAGCAGGAAACGTGTCTGATTTCCCCTCTCTCTCTCTCTAACCCAGGGGCAGTGATCAGGAGCAGGAACCCTGGCTGATTTCCCCTCTCTCTCTCTCTCTCTCTCACTAACCCAGGGACAGTGATCAGGCGCAGGAACCCTGGCTGATTTCCCCTCTCTCTCTCTCTCTCTAACCCAGGGACAGTGATCAGGAGCAGGAACCCTGGCTGATTTCCCCTCTCTCTCTCTCTATCCAGGGACAGTGATCAGGAGCAGGGACCCTGGCTGATTTCCCCCCGCCTCTCTCTCTCTCTCTCTCTCTCTCTAACCCAGGGACAGTGATCAGGAGCAGGGACCCTGGCTGATTTCCCCCCGCCTCTCTCTCTCTCTAACCCAGGGACAGTGATCAGGAGCAGGAACCCTGGCTGATTTCCCCTCTCTCTCTCTCTCTCTCTAACCCAGGGACAGTGATCAGGAGCAGGAACCCTGGCTGATTTCCCCCCTCTCTCTCTCTCTAACCCAGGGACAGTGATCAGGAGCAGGAACCCTGGCTGATTTCCCCTCTCTCTCTCTCTCTCTAACCCAGGGACAGTGATCCGGAGCAGGAACCCTGGCTGATTTCCCCCCACTCTCTCTCTCTAACCCAAGGACAGTGATCAGGAGCAGGAACCCTGGCTGATTTCCCCCCCGCCCATCTCTCTAACCCAGGGATCACTGGGCAGTGATCAGGAGCAGGAACCCTGGCTGATTTCCCCCCCCTCTCTCTCACTCTATCTCACCCAGGGACAGTGTTCAGGAGCAGGAACCCTGACTGATTTCTCCCCCGCCCATCTCTCTAACCCAGGGATCACTGGGCAGTGATCAGGAGCAGGAACCCTGGCTGATTTCCCCTCTCTCTCTCTCTCTCTAACCCAGGGATCACTGGGCAGTGATCAGGGGCAGGAACCCTGGCTGATTTCCCCTCTCTCTCTTTATCCGGAGAAAGTGATCAGGAGCAGGGACCCTGGCTGATTTCCCCCCTCTCTCTCTCTCTCTAACCCAGGGACAGTGATCAGGAGCAGGAACCCTGGCTGATTTCCCCTCTCTCTCTCTCTCTCTCTAACCCAGGGACAGTGATCAGGAACAGGAACCCTGGCTGATTTCCCCTCTCTCTCTTTATCCGGAGAAAGTGATCAGGAGCAGGAACCCTGGCTGATTTCCTCTCTCTCTCTCTCTCTCTAACCCAGGGACAGTGATCAGGAACAGGAACGCTGGCTGATTTCCCCCCTCTCTCTCTCTCTCTCTAACCCAGGGATCACTGGGCAGTGATCAGGAGCAGGAACACTGGCTGATTTCCCCCCTCTCTCTCTCTCTCACCCAGGGACAGTGATCAGGAGCAGGAACCCTGTCTGATTTCCCCTCTTTCTCTCTCTAACCCAGGGACAGTGATCAGGAGCAGGAACCCTGGCTGATTTCCCCTCTCTCTCTCTAACTCAGGGATCACTGGGCAGTGATCAGGAGCAGGAAACCTGTCTGATTTCCCCTCTCTCTCTCTCTCTAACCCAGGGACAGTGATCAGGAGCAGGAACCCTGGCTGATTTACCCCCTCTCTCTCTCTAACCCAGGGACAGTGATCAGGAGCAGGAACCCTGGCTGATTTCCCCTCTCTCTCTTTAACTCAGGGATCATTGGGCAGTGATCAGGAGCAGGAAACGTGTCTGATTTCCCCTCTCTCTCTCTCTAACCCAGGGGCAGTGATCAGGAGCAGGAACCCTGGCTGATTTCCCCTCTCTCTCTCTCTCTCTCTCACTAACCCAGGGACAGTGATCAGGAGCAGGAACCCTGGCTGATTTCCCCTCTCTCTCTCTCTCTCTAACCCAGGGACAGTGATCAGGAGCAGGAACCCTGGCTGATTTCCCCTCTCTCTCTCTCTATCCAGGGACAGTGATCAGGAGCAGGGACCCTGGCTGATTTCCCCCCGCCTCTCTCTCTCTCTCTCTCTCTCTAACCCAGGGACAGTGATCAGGAGCAGGGACCCTGGCTGATTTCCCCCCGCCTCTCTCTCTCTCTAACCCAGGGACAGTGATCAGGAGCAGGAACCCTGGCTGATTTCCCCTCTCTCTCTCTCTCTCTCTAACCCAGGGACAGTGATCAGGAGCAGGAACCCTGGCTGATTTCCCCCCTCTCTCTCTCTCTAACCCAGGGACAGTGATCAGGAGCAGGAACCCTGGCTGATTTCCCCTCTCTCTCTCTCTCTCTAACCCAGGGACAGTGATCCGGAGCAGGAACCCTGGCTGATTTCCCCCCACTCTCTCTCTCTAACCCAAGGACAGTGATCAGGAGCAGGAACCCTGGCTGATTTCCCCCCCGCCCATCTCTCTAACCCAGGGATCACTGGGCAGTGATCAGGAGCAGGAACCCTGGCTGATTTCCCCCCCCTCTCTCTCACTCTATCTCACCCAGGGACAGTGTTCAGGAGCAGGAACCCTGACTGATTTCTCCCCCGCCCATCTCTCTAACCCAGGGATCACTGGGCAGTGATCAGGAGCAGGAACCCTGGCTGATTTCCCCTCTCTCTCTCTCTCTCTAACCCAGGGATCACTGGGCAGTGATCAGGGGCAGGAACCCTGGCTGATTTCCCCTCTCTCTCTTTATCCGGAGAAAGTGATCAGGAGCAGGGACCCTGGCTGATTTCCCCCCTCTCTCTCTCTCTCTAACCCAGGGACAGTGATCAGGAGCAGGAACCCTGGCTGATTTCCCCTCTCTCTCTCTCTCTCTCTAACCCAGGGACAGTGATCAGGAACAGGAACCCTGGCTGATTTCCCCTCTCTCTCTTTATCCGGAGAAAGTGATCAGGAGCAGGAACCCTGGCTGATTTCCTCTCTCTCTCTCTCTCTCTAACCCAGGGACAGTGATCAGGAGCAGGATCCCTGGCTGATTTCCCCTCTCTCTCTCTCTCTCTCTAACCCAGGGACAGTGATCAGGAACAGGAACCCTGGCTGATTTCCTCTCTCTCTCTCTCTCTCTAACCCAGGGACAGTGATCAGGAGCAGGATCCCTGGCTGATTTCCCCCCTCTCTCTCCCTCTCTCTCCCTCTCTCTCTAACCCAGGGACAGTGATCAGGAACAGGAACCCTGGCTGATTTCCCCCCTCTCTCTCTCTCTCTCTAACCCAGGGATCACTGGGCAGTGATCAGGAGCAGGAACACTGGCTGATTTCCCCCCTCTCTCTCTCTCTCACCCAGGGACAGTGATCATGGCAGGAACCCTGTCTGATTTCCCCTCTTTCTCTCTCTAACCCAGGGACAGTGATCAGGAGCAGGAACCCTGGCTGATTTCCCCTCTCTCTCTCTAACTCAGGGATCACTGGGCAGTGATCAGGAGCAGGAACCCTGGCTGATTTCCCCTCTCTCTTTCTCTAACCCAGGGGCAGTGATCAGGGGCAGGAACCCTGGCTGATTTCCCCTCTCTCTCTCTCTCTCTAACCCAGGGACAGTGTTCAGGAGCAGGGACCCTGACTGATTTCCCCCCTCTCTCTCCCTCTCTCTCTCTAACCCAGGGACAGTGATCAGGAGCAGGAACCCTGGCTGATTTCTCCTCTCTCTCTCCCTAACCCAGGGACAGTGATCAGGAGCAGGAACCCTGGCTGATTTCCCCCCTCTCTCTCTCTCTCTCTAACCCAGGGACAGTGATCAGGAGCAGGAACCCTGGCTGATTTCCCCCCTCTCTCTCTCTCTCTCTCTAACCCAGGGACAGTGATCAGGAGCAGGAACCCTGGCTGATTTCCCCTCTCACTCTCTCTCTCTCTAACCCAGGGACAGTGATCAGGAGCAGGATCCCTGGCTGATTTCCCCCCTCTCTCTCTCTCTCTAACCCAGGGACAGTGATCAGGAGCAGGAACCCTGGCTGATTTCCCCCCCCTCTCTCTCTCTCTCTCTAACCCAGGGACAGTGATCAGGAACAGGAACCCTGGCTGATTTCCCCCCACTCTCTCTCTCTCTCTAACCCAGGGATCACTGGGCAGTGATCAGGAGCAGGAACACTGGCTGATTTCCCCCCTCTCTCTCTCTCTCACCCAGGGACAGTGTTCAGGAGCAGGAACCCTGGCTGATTTCCCCCCCGCCCATCTCTCTAACCCAGGGACCACTGGGCAGTGTTCAGGAGCAGGAACCCTGTCTGATTTCCCCTCTTTCTCTCTCTAACCCAGGGACAGTGATCAGGAGCAGGAACCCTGGCTGATTTCCCCTCTCTCTCTCTAACTCAGGGATCACTGGGCAGTGATCAGGAGCAGGAAACCTGTCTGATTTCCCCTCTCTCTCTCTCTCTAACCCAGGGACAGTGATCAGGAGCAGGAACCCTGGCTGATTTCCCCTCTTTCTCTCTCTAACCCAGGGACAGTGATCAGGAGCAGGAACCCTGGCTGATTTACCCCCTCTCTCTCTCTCTAAGCCAGGGACAGTGATCAGGAGCAGGAACCCTGGCTGATTTCCCCTCTCTCTCTCTAACTCAGGGATCATTGGGCAGTGATCAGGAGCAGGAAACCTGTCTGATTTCCCCTCTCTCTCTCTCTAACCCAGGGGCAGTGATCAGGAGCAGGAACCCTGGCTGATTACCCCTCTCCCTCTCTCTCAACCCAGGGACAGTGATCAGGAGCAGGAACCCTGGCTGATTTCCGCCCCACCCCCTCTCTCTCTCTAACCCAGGGACAGTGATCAGGAGCAGGAACCCTGGCTGATTTCCCCTCTCTCTCTCTCTCTCTCTCTAACCCAGGGACAGTGATCAGGAGCAGGAACCCTGGCTGATTTCCCCTCTCTCTCTCTCTCTCTCTCTAACCCAGGGACAGTGATCAGGAGCAGGATCCCTGGCTGATTTCCCCCCTCTCTCTCCCTCTCTCTCTCTAACCCAGGGACAGTGATCAGGAACAGGAACCCTGGCTGATTTCCCCCCTCTCTCTCTCTCTCTCTAACCCAGGGATCACTGGGCAGTGATCAGGAGCAGGAACACTGGCTGATTTCCCCCCTCTCTCTCTCTCTCACCCAGGGACAGTGATCAGGAGCAGGAACCCTGTCTGATTTCCCCTCTTTCTCTCTCTAACCCAGGGAGAGTGATCAGGAGCAGGAACCCTGGCTGATTTCCCCTCTCTCTCTCTAACTCAGGGATCACTGGGCAGTGATCAGGAGCAGGAAACCTGTCTGATTTCCCCTCTCTCTCTCTCTCTAACCCAGCGACAGTGATCAGGAGCAGGAACCCTGGCTGATTTCCCCTCTTTCTCTCTCTAACCCAGGGACAGTGATCAGGAGCAGGAAACCTGTCTGATTTCCCCTCTCTCTCTCTCTAACCCAGGGGCAGTGATCAGGAGCAGGAACCCTGGCTGATTTCCGCCCCCCCCCCCCACCTCTCTCTCTGTAACCCAGGGCCAGTTATCAGGAGCAGGAACCCTGGCTGATTTCCCCCCACTCTCTCTTTCTAACCCAGGGGCAGTGATCAGGAGCAGGAACCCTGGCTGATTTCCCCTCTATCTCTCTCTCTCTCTAACCCAGGGACAGTGATCAGGAGCAGGAACCCTGGCTGATTTCCCCTCTCTCTCTCTCTCTCTCTAACCCAGGTACAGTGATCAGGAGCAGGAACCCTGGCTGATTTCCCCTCTCTCTCTCTCTCTCTCTCTAACCCAGGGACAGTGATCAGGAGCAGGAACCCTGGCTGATTTCCCCCCTCTCTCTCTCTCTCTCTAACCCAGGGACGGTGATCAGGAGCAGGAACCCTGGCTGATTTCCCCTCTCTCTCTCTCTCTCTCTCTAACCCAGGGACAGTGATCAGGAGCAGGAACACTGGCTGATTTCCACCCCCCCCCTCTCTCTCTAACCCAGGGACAGTGATCAGGAGCAGGAACCCTGGCTGATTTCCCCTCTCTCTTTCTCTAACCCAGGGACAGTGATCAGGGGCAGGAACCCTGGCTGATTTCCCCTCTCTCTCTCTCTCTCTCTCTAACCCAGGGACAGTGATCAGGAGCAGGGTCCCTGGCTGATTTCCCCCCCCCCCCCCCCACTCTCTCTCTCTCTAACCCAGGGACAGTGATCAGGAGCAGGAACCCTGGCTGATTTCCCCTCTCTCTCTCTCTATCCAGGGACAGTGATCAGGAACAGGGACCCTGGCTGATTTCCCCCCCCCTCTCTCTCTCTCTAACCCAGGGACAGTGATCAGGAGCAGGAACCCTGGCTGTTTCCCCCCTCTCTCTCTCTCTCTCTCTCTAACCCAGGGACAGTGATCAGGAGCAGGAACCCTGGCTGTTTCCCCTCTCTCTCTCTCTCTCTCTCTAACCCAGGGACAGTGATCAGGAGCAGGAACCCTGGCTGATTTCCCCTCTCTCTCCCTCTATCTAGGGACAGTGATCAGGAGCAGGGTCCCTGGCTGATTTCCCCCCTCTCTCTCACTAACCCAGGGACAGTGATCAGGAGCAGGAACCCTGGCTGATTTCCCCTCTCTCTCTCTCTCTAACCCAGGGATCACTGGGCAGTGATCAGGAGCAGGAACCCTGGCTGATTTCCCCTCTCTCTCTCTCTCTCTAACCCAGGGATCACTGGGCAGTGATCAGGAGCAGGAACCCTGGCTGATTTCCCCCCTCTCTCTCTCTCCCTAACCCAGGGACAGTGATCAGGAGCAGGAATCCTGGCTGATTTCCTCTCTCTCTCTCTCTCTAACCCAGGGACAGTGATCAGGAGCAGGAACCCTGGCTGATTTCCCCTCTCTCTCGATCCAGGGACAGTGATCAGGAGCAGGGACCCTGGCTGATTTCCCCCCTCTCTCTCTCTCTAACCCAGGGACAGTGATCAGGAGCAGGAACCCTGGCTGATTTCCCCTCTCTCTTTCTCTATCCCAGGGACAGTAATCAGGGGCAGGAATCCTGGCTGTTTCCCCTCTCTCTCTCCCTCTCTCTCTCTAACCCAGGGACAGTGATCAGGAGCAGGAACCCTGGCTGATTTCCCCCCCGCCCATCTCTCTAACCCAGGGATCACTGGGCAGTGATCAGGAGCAGGAACCCGAGCTGATTTCCCCCCTCTCCCTCTCTATCTAACCCAGGGATCACTGGACAGTGATCAGGAGCAGCAACCCTGGCTGATTTCCCCTCACTCTCTCTCTCTCTCTAACCCAGGGATCACTGGGCAGTGATCAGGAGCAGGAACCCTGGCTGATTTCCCCCCTCTCTCTCTATCTAACCCATGGACAGTGTTCAGGAGCAGGAACCCTGGCTGATTTCCCCCCTCTCTCTCTATCTAACCCAGGGACAGTGATCAGGAGCAGGAACCCTGGCTGATTTCCCCTCTCTCTCTCTCTAACCCAGGGGCAGTGATCAGGAGCAGGAACCCTGGCTGATTTCCCCTCTCTCTCTCTCTCTCTAACCCAGGGATCACTGGGCAGTGATCAGGAGCAGGAACCCTGGCTGATTTCGCCCCTCTCTCTCTCTCTCTCTAACCCAGGGACAGTGATCAGGAGCAGGAACCATGGCTGATTTCCCCTCAATCTCTCTCTAACCCAGGGACAGTGTTCAGGAGCAGGAACCCTGGTTGATTTCCCCTCTCTCTCTAACCCAGGGACAGAGATCAGGAGCAGGAACCCTGGCTGATTTCCCCCCTCTCTCTCTCTCTCTCTAACCCAGGGACAGTGATCAGGAGCAGGAACCCTGGCTGATTTCCCCTCTCTCTCTCTCTATCCAGGGACAGTGATCAGGAGCAGGGACCCTGGCTGATTTCCCCCCGCCTCTCTCTCTCTCTCTCTCTCTCTCTCTCTAACCCAGGGACAGTGATCAGGAGCAGGAACCCTGGCTGATTTCCCCTCTCTCTCTCTCTCTCTCTAACCCAGGGACAGTGATCAGGAGCAGGAACCCTGGCTGATTTCCCCCCTCTCTCTCTCTCTAACCCAGGGACAGTGATCAGGAGCAGGAACCCTGGCTGATTTCCCCTCTCTCTCTCTCTCTCTCTCTAACCCAGGGGCAGTGATCCGGAGCAGGAACCCTGGCTGATTTCCCCCCACTCTCTCTCTCTAACCCAAGGACAGTGATCAGGAGCAGGAACCCTGGCTGATTTCCCCCCTGCCCATCTCTCTAATCCAGGGATCACTGGGCAGTGATCAGGAGCAGGAACCCTGGCTGATTTCCCCCCTCTCTCTCTCACTCTATCTCACCCAGGGACAGTGTTCAGGAGCAGGAACCCTGACTGATTTCTCCCCCGCCCATCTCTCTAACCCAGGGATCACTGGGCAGTGATCAGGAGCAGGAACACTGGCTGATTTCCCCCCTCTCTCTCTCTCTCACCCAGGGACAGTGATCAGGAGCAGGAACCCTGGCTGATTTCCCCTCTCTCTCTCTCTCTCTCTCTCTCTAACCCAGGGATCACTGGGCAGTGATCAGGGGCAGGAACCCTGGCTGATTTCCCCTCTCTCTCTTTATCCGGAGAAAGTGATCAGGAGCAGGGACCCTGGCTGATTTCCCCCTCTCTCTCTCTCTCTCTAACCCAGGGACAGTGATCAGGAGCAGGAACCCTGGCTGATTTCCCCTCTCTCTCTCTCTCTCTCTAACCCAGGGACAGTGATCAGGAACAGGAACCCTGGCTGATTTCCCCTCTCTCTCTCTCTCTCTAACCCAGGGACAGTGATCAGGAGCAGGAACCCTGGCTGATTTCCCCCCTCTCTCTCTCTCTAACCCAGGGACAGTGATCAGGAGCAGGATCCCTGGCTGATTTCCCCCCTCTCTCCCTCTCTCTCTCTCTAACCCAGGGACAGTGATCAGGAACAGGAACCCTGGCTGATTTCCCCCCTCTCTCTCTCTCTCTCTAACCCAGGGATCACTGGGCAGTGATCAGGAGCAGGAACACTGGCTGATTTCCCCCCTCTCTCTCTCTCTCACCCAGGGACAGTGATCAGGAGCAGGAACCCTGTCTGATTTCCCCTCTTTCTCTCTCTAACCCAGGGACAGTGATCAGGAGCAGGAACCCTGGCTGATTTCCCCTCTCTCTCTCTAACTCAGGGATCACTGGGCAGTGATCAGGAGCAGGAACCCTGGCTGATTTCCCCCCACTCTCTCTTTCTAACCCAGGGGCAGTGATCAGGAGCAGGAACCCTGGCTGATTTCCCCTCTCTCTCTCTCTCTCTCTAACCCAGGGACAGTGATCAGGAGCAGGAACCCTGGCTGATTTCCCCCCTCTCTCTCTCTCTCTCTAACCCAGGTACAGTGATCAGGAGCAGGAACCCTGGCTGATTTCCCCTCTCTCTCTCTCTCTCTCTCTAACCCAGGGACAGTGATCAGGAGCAGGAACCCTGGCTGATTTCCCCCCTCTCTCTCTCTCTCTCTAACCCAGGGACGGTGATCAGGAGCAGGATCACTGGCTGATTTCCACCCCCCCCCCCTCTCTCTCTAACCCAGGGACAGTGATCAGGAGCAGGAACCCTGGCTGATTTCCCCTCTCTCTTTCTCTAACCCAGGGACAGTGATCAGGGGCAGGAACCCTGGCTGATTTCGCCTCTCTCTCTCTATCCAGGGACAGTGATCAGGAGCAGGGTCCCTGGCTGATTTCCCCTCTCTCTCTCTCTATCCAGGGACAGTGATCAGGAACAGGGACCCTGGCTGATTTCCCCCCCCCTCTCTCTCTCTCTAACCCAGGGACAGTGATCAGGAGCAGGAACCCTGGCTGTTTCCCCCCTCTCTCTCTCTCTCTCTCTCTAACCCAGGGACAGTGATCAGGAGCAGGAACCCTGGCTGTTTCCCCTCTCTCTCTCTCTCTCTCTCTCTAACCCAGGGACAGTGATCAGGAGCAGGAACCCTGGCTGATTTCCCCTCTCTCTCCCTCTATCTAGGGACAGTGATCAGGAGCAGGGTCCCTGGCTGATTTCCCCCCTCTCTCTCACTAACCCAGGGACAGTGATCAGGAGCAGGAACCCTGGCTGATTTCCCCTCTCTCTCTCTCTCTAACCCAGGGATCACTGGGCAGTGATCAGGAGCAGGGTCCCTGGCTGATTTCCCCTCTCTCTCTCTCTATCCAGGGACAGTGATCAGGAACAGGGACCCTGGCTGATTTCCCCCCCCCTCTCTCTCTCTCTAACCCAGGGACAGTGATCAGGAGCAGGAACCCTGGCTGTTTCCCCCCTCTCTCTCTCTCTCTCTCTCTCTAACCCAGGGACAGTGATCAGGAGCAGGAACCCTGGCTGTTTCCCCTCTCTCTCTCTCTCTCTCTCTAACCCAGGGACAGTGATCAGGAGCAGGAACCCTGGCTGATTTCCCCTCTCTCTCCCTCTATCTAGGGACAGTGATCAGGAGCAGGGTCCCTGGCTGATTTCCCCCCTCTCTCTCACTAACCCAGGGACAGTGATCAGGAGCAGGAACCCTGGCTGATTTCCCCTCTCTCTCTCTCTCTAACCCAGGGATCACTGGGCAGTGATCAGGAGCAGGAACCCTGGCTGATTTCCCCCCTCTCTCTCTCTCCCTAACCCAGGGACAGTGATCAGGAGCAGGAATCCTGGCTGATTTCCTCTCTCTCTCTCTCTCTAACCCAGGGACAGTGATCAGGAGCAGGAACCCTGTCTGATTTCCCCTCTCTCTCGATCCAGGGACAGTGATCAGGAGCAGGGACCCTGGCTGATTTCCCCCCTCTCTCTCTCTCTAACCCAGGGACAGTGATCAGGAGCAGGAACCCTGGCTGATTTCCCCTCTCTCTTTCTCTATCCCAGGGACAGTAATCAGGGGCAGGAATCCTGGCTGTTTCCCCTCTCTCTCTCCCTCTCTCTCTCTAACCCAGGGACAGTGATCAGGAGCAGGAACCCTGGCTGATTTCCCCCCCGCCCATCTCTCTAACCCAGGGATCACTGGGCAGTGATCAGGAGCAGGAACCCTAGCTGATTTCCCCCCTCTCCCTCTCTATCTAACCCAGGGATCACTGGACAGTGATCAGGAGCAGCAACCCTGGCTGATTTCCCCTCACTCTCTCTCTCTCTCTAACCCAGGGATCACTGGGCAGTGATCAGGAGCAGGAACCCTGGCTGATTTCCCCCCTCTCTCTCTATCTAACCCATGGACAGTGTTCAGGAGCAGGAACCCTGGCTGATTTCCCCCCTCTCTCTCTATCTAACCCAGGGACAGTGATCAGGAGCAGGAACCCTGGCTGATTTCCCCTCTCTCTCTCTCTAACCCAGGGGCAGTGATCAGGAGCAGGAACCCTGGCTGATTTCCCCTCTCTCTCTCTCTCTCTAACCCAGGGATCACTGGGCAGTGATCAGGAGCAGGAACCCTGGCTGATTTCGCCCCTCTCTCTCTCTCTAACCCAGGGACAGTGATCAGGAGCAGGAACCCTGGCTGATTTCCCTTCAATCTCTCTCTAACCCAGGGACAGTGTTCAGGAGCAGGAACCCTGGCTGATTTCCCCTCTCTCTCTAACCCAGGGACAGAGATCAGGAGCAGGAACCCTGGCTGATTTCCCCCCTCTCTCTCTCTCTCTCTAACCCAGGGACAGTGATCAGGAGCAGGAACCCTGGCTGATTTCCCCTCTCTCTCTCTCTATCCAGGGACAGTGATCAGGAGCAGGGACCCTGGCTGATTTCCCCCCGCCTCTCTCTCTCTCTCTCTCTCTCTCTCTAACCCAGGGACAGTGATCAGGAGCAGGAACCCTGGCTGATTTCCCCTCTCTCTCTCTAACCCAGGGATCACTGGGCAGTGATCAGGGGCAGGAACCCTGGCTGATTTCCCCTCTCTCTCTTTATCCGGAGAAAGTGATCAGGAGCAGGGACCCTGGCTGATTTCCCACTCTCTCTCTCTCTCTCTAACCCAGGGACAGTGATCAGGAGCAGGAACCCTGGCTGATTTCCCCTCTCTCTCTCTCTCTCTCTAACCCAGGGACAGTGATCAGGAACAGGAACCCTGGCTGATTTCCCCTCTCTCTCTCTCTCTCTAACCCAGGGACAGTGATCAGGAGCAGGAACCCTGGCTGATTTCCCCTCTCTCTCTCTCTCTCTAACCCAGGGACAGTGATCAGGAGCAGGATCCCTGGCTGATTTCCCCCCTCTCTCTCCCTCTCTCTCTCTAACCCAGGGACAGTGATCAGGAACAGGAACCCTGGCTGATTTCCCCCCTCTCTCTCTCTCTCTCTAACCCAGGGATCACTGGGCAGTGATCAGGAGCAGGAACACTGGCTGATTTCCCCCCCCTCTCTCTCTCTCACCCAGGGACAGTGATCAGGAGCAGGAACCCTGTCTGATTTCCCCTCTTTCTCTCTCTAACCCAGGGACAGTGATCAGGAGCAGGAACCCTGGCTGATTTCCCCTCTCTCTCTCTAACTCAGGGATCACTGGGCAGTGATCAGGAGCAGGAACCCTGGCTGATTTCCCCCCACTCTCTCTTTCTAACCCAGGGGCAGTGATCAGGAGCAGGAACCCTGGCTGATTTCCCCTCTCTCTATCTCTCTCTCTCTAACCCAGGGACAGTGATCAGGAGCAGGAACCCTGGCTGATTTCCCCCCTCTCTCTCTCTCTCTCTAACCCAGGGACGGTGATCAGGAGCAGGATCACTGGCTGATTTCCACCCCCCCCCCTCTCTCTCTAACCCAGGGACAGTGATCAGGAGCAGGAACCCTGGCTGATTTCCCCTCTCTCTTTCTCTAACCCAGGGACAGTGATCAGGGGCAGGAACCCTGGCTGATTTCCCCTCTCTCTCTCTCTATCCAGGGACAGTGATCAGGAACAGGGACCCTGGCTGATTTCCCCCCCCCTCTCTCTCTCTCTAACCCAGGGACAGTGATCAGGAGCAGGAACCCTGGCTGTTTCCCCCCTCTCTCTCTCTCTCTCTCTCTAACCCAGGGACAGTGATCAGGAGCAGGAACCCTGGCTGTTTCCCCTCTCTCTCTCTCTCTCTCTCTAACCCAGGGACAGTGATCAGGAGCAGGAACCCTGGCTGATTTCCCCTCTCTCTCCCTCTATCTAGGGACAGTGATCAGGAGCAGGGTCCCTGGCTGATTTCCCCCCTCTCTCTCACTAACCCAGGGACAGTGATCAGGAGCAGGAACCCTGGCTGATTTCCCCTCTCTCTCTCTCTCTAACCCAGGGATCACTGGGCAGTGATCAGGAGCAGGAACCCTGGCTGATTTCCCCTCTCTCTCTCTCTCTCTAACCCAGGGATCACTGGGCAGTGATCAGGAGCAGGAACCCTGGCTGATTTCCCCCCTCTCTCTCTCTCCCTAACCCAGGGACAGTGATCAGGAGCAGGAATCCTGGCTGATTTCCTCTCTCTCTCTCTCTCTAACCCAGGGACAGTGATCAGGAGCAGGAACCCTGGCTGATTTCCCCTCTCTCTCGATCCAGGGACAGTGATCAGGAGCAGGGACCCTGGCTGATTTCCCCCCTCTCTCTCTCTCTAACCCAGGGACAGTGATCAGGAGCAGGAACCCTGGCTGATTTCCCCTCTCTCTTTCTCTATCCCAGGGACAGTAATCAGGGGCAGGAATCCTGGCTGTTTCCCCTCTCTCTCTCCCTCTCTCTCTCTAACCCAGGGACAGTGATCAGGAGCAGGAACCCTGGCTGATTTCCCCCCCGCCCATCTCTCTAACCCAGGGATCACTGGGCAGTGATCAGGAGCAGGAACCCTAGCTGATTTCCCCCCTCTCCCTCTCTATCTAACCCAGGGATCACTGGACAGTGATCAGGAGCAGCAACCCTGGCTGATTTCCCCTCACTCTCTCTCTCTCTCTAACCCAGGGATCACTGGGCAGTGATCAGGAGCAGGAACCCTGGCTGATTTCCCCCCTCTCTCTCTATCTAACCCATGGACAGTGTTCAGGAGCAGGAACCCTGGCTGATTTCCCCCCTCTCTCTCTATCTAACCCAGGGACAGTGATCAGGAGCAGGAACCCTGGCTGATTTCCCCTCTCTCTCTCTCTAACCCAGGGGCAGTGATCAGGAGCAGGAACCCTGGCTGATTTCCCCTCTCTCTCTCTCTCTCTAACCCAGGGATCACTGGGCAGTGATCAGGAGCAGGAACCCTGGCTGATTTCGCCCCTCTCTCTCTCTCTAACCCAGGGACAGTGATCAGGAGCAGGAACCCTGGCTGATTTCCCCTCAATCTCTCTCTAACCCAGGGACAGTGTTCAGGAGCAGGAACCCTGGCTGATTTCCCCTCTCTCTCTAACCCAGGGACAGAGATCAGGAGCAGGAACCCTGGCTGATTTCCCCCCTCTCTCTCTCTCTCTCTAACCCAGGGACAGTGATCAGGAGCAGGAACCCTGGCTGATTTCCCCTCTCTCTCTCTCTATCCAGGGACAGTGATCAGGAGCAGGGACCCTGGCTGATTTCCCCCCGCCTCTCTCTCTCTCTCTCTCTCTCTCTCTAACCCAGGGACAGTGATCAGGAGCAGGAACCCTGGCTGATTTCCCCTCTCTCTCTCTCTCTCTCTAACCCAGGGACAGTGATCAGGAGCAGGAACCCTGGCTGATTTCCCCCCTCTCTCTCTCTCTAACCCAGGGACAGTGATCAGGAGCAGGAACCCTGGCTGATTTCCCCTCTCTCTCTCTCTCTCTCTCTAACCCAGGGGCAGTGATCCGGAGCAGGAACCCTGGCTGATTTCCCCCCACTCTCTCTCTCTAACCCAAGGACAGTGATCAGGAGCAGGAACCCTGGCTGATTTCCCCCCTGCCCATCTCTCTAATCCAGGGATCACTGGGCAGTGATCAGGAGCAGGAACCCTGGCTGATTTCCCCCCTCTCTCTCTCACTCTATCTCACCCAGGGACAGTGTTCAGGAGCAGGAACCCTGACTGATTTCTCCCCCGCCCATCTCTCTAACCCAGGGATCACTGGGCAGTGATCAGGAGCAGGAACACTGGCTGATTTCCGCCCTCTCTCTCTCTCTCACCCAGGGACAGTGATCAGGAGCAGGAACCCTGGCTGATTTCCCCTCTCTCTCTCTCTCTCTCTCTCTAACCCAGGGATCACTGGGCAGTGATCAGGGGCAGGAACCCTGGCTGATTTCCCCTCTCTCTCTTTATCCGGAGAAAGTGATCAGGAGCAGGGACCCTGGCTGATTTCCCCCTCTCTCTCTCTCTCTCTAACCCAGGGACAGTGATCAGGAGCAGGAACCCTGGCTGATTTCCCCTCTCTCTCTCTCTCTCTCTAACCCAGGGACAGTGATCAGGAACAGGAACCCTGGCTGATTTCCCCTCTCTCTCTCTCTCTCTAACCCAGGGACAGTGATCAGGAGCAGGAACCCTGGCTGATTTCCCCTCTCTCTCTCTCTCTCTCTCTCTCTAACCCAGGGACAGTGATCAGGAGCAGGATCCCTGGCTGATTTCCCCCCTCTCTCTCCCTCTCTCTCTCTAACCCAGGGACAGTGATCAGGAACAGGAACCCTGGCTGATTTCCCCCCTCTCTCTCTCTCTCTCTAACCCAGGGATCACTGGGCAGTGATCAGGAGCAGGAACACTGGCTGATTTCCCCCCTCTCTCTCTCTCTCACCCAGGGACAGTGATCAGGAGCAGGAACCCTGTCTGATTTCCCCTCTTTCTCTCTCTAACCCAGGGACAGTGATCAGGAGCAGGAACCCTGGCTGATTTCCCCTCTCTCTCTCTAACTCAGGGATCACTGGGCAGTGATCAGGAGCAGGAACCCTGGCTGATTTCCCCTCTCTCTTTCTCTAACCCAGGGACAGTGATCAGGGGCAGGAACCCTGGCTGATTTCCCCTCTCTCTCTCTCTCTCTAACCCAGGGACAGTGTTCAGGAGCAGGGACCCTGGCTGATTTCCCCCCTCTCTCTCTCTCTCTCTCTCACCCAGAGATCATTGGGCAGTGATCAGGAGCAGGAACCCTGGCTGATTTCCCCCCTCTCTCTCTCTCTCTAAACCAGGGACAGTGATCAGGAGCAGGAACCCTGGCTGATTTCCCCCCTCTCTCTCTCTCTCTCTAACCCAGGGAGAGTGATCAGGAGCAGGAACCCTGGCTGATTTCCCCTCTCACTCTCTCTCTCTCTAACCCAGGGACAGTGATCAGGAGCAGGAACCCTGGCTGATTTCCCCTCTCTCTCTCTAACTCAGGGATCACTGGGCAGTGATCAGGAGCAGGAAACCTGTCTGATTTCCCCTCTCTCTCTCTCTCTAACCCAGGGACAGTGATCAGGAGCAGGAACCCTGGCTGATTTCCCCTCTTTCTCTCTCTAACCCAGGGACAGTGATCAGGAGCAGGAACCCTGGCTGATTTACCCCCTCTCTCTCTCTCTAACCCAGGGACAGTGATCAGGAGCAGGAACCCTAGCTGATTTCCCCTCTCTCTCTAACTCAGGGATCATTGGGCAGTGATCAGGAGCAGGAAACCTGTCTGATTTCCCCTCTCTCTCTCTCTAACCCAGGGGCAGTGATCAGGAGCAGGAACCCTGGCTGATTTCCCCTCTCCCTCTCTCTCAACCCAGGGACAGTGATCAGGAGCAGGAACCCTGGCTGATTTCCGCCCCACCCCCTCTCTCTGTCTAACCCAGGGACAGTGATCAGGAGCAGGAACCCTGGCTGATTTCCCCTCTCCCTCTCTCTAACCCAGGGACAGTGATCAGGAGCAGGAACCCTGGCTGATTTCCGCCCCACCCCCTCTCTCTCTCTAACCCAGGGACAGTGATCAGGAGCAGGAACCCTGGCTGATTTCCCCTCTCTCTCTCTAACTCAGGGATCATTGGGCAGTGATCAGGAGCAGGAAACCTGTCTGATTTCCCCTCTCTCTCTCTCTAACCCAGGGACAGTGATCAGGAGCAGGAACCCTGGCTGATTTCCCCTCTCTCTCTCTCTCTCTCTAACCCAGGGACAGTGATCAGGAGCAGGAACCCTGGCTGATTTCCCCCCTCTCTCTCTCTCTAACCCAGGGACAGTGATCAGGAGCAGGAACCCTGGCTGTGTCTCCTCTCTCTCTCCCTCTCTCTAACCCAAGGACAGTGATCAGGAGCAGGAACCCTGGCTGATTTCCCCTCTCTCTCTCTCTCTCTCTCTAACCCAGGGGCAGTGATCAGGAGCAGGAACCCTGGCTGATTTCCCCTCTCTCTCTCTCTCTAACCCAGGGACAGTGATCAGGAGCAGGAACCCTGGCTGATTTCCGCCCCACCCCCTCTCTCTCTCTAACCCAGGGACAGTGATCAGGAGCAGGAACCCTGGCTGATTTCCCCTCTCTCTCTCTAACTCAGGGATCATTGGGCAGTGATCAGGAGCAGGAAACCTGTCTGATTTCCCCTCTCTCTCTCTCTAACCCAGGGACAGTGATCAGGAGCAGGAACCCTGGCTGATTTCCCCTCTCTCTCTCTCTCTCTCTAACCCAGGGACAGTGATCAGGAGCAGGAACCCTGGCTGATTTCCCCCCTCTCTCTCTCTCTAACCCAGGGACAGTGATCAGGAGCAGGAACCCTGGCTGTGTCTCCTCTCTCTCTCCCTCTCTCTAACCCAAGGACAGTGATCAGGAGCAGGAACCCTGGCTGATTTCCCCCCCCGCCCATCTCTCTAACCCAGGGATCACTGGGCAGTGATCAGGAGCAGGAACCCTAGCTGATTTCCCCCCTCTCTCTCTCACTCTATCTCACCCAGGGACAGTGTTCAGGAGCAGGAACCCTGACTGATTTCTCCCCCGCCCATCTCTCTAACCCAGGGATCACTGGGCAGTGATCAGGAGCAGGAACCCTGGCTGATTTCCCCTCTCTCTCTCTCTCTCTAACCCAGGGATCACTGGGCAGTGATCAGGGGCAGGAACCCTGGCTGATTTCCCCTCTCTCTCTTTATCCGGAGAAAGTGATCAGGAGCAGGGACCCTGGCTGATTTCCCCCCCCTCTCTCTCTCTCTCTCTCTCTAACCCAGGGACAGTGATCAGGAGCAGGAACCCTGGCTGATTTCCCCCCTCTCTCTCTCTCTCTAACCCAGGGACAGTGATCAGGAGCAGGAACCCTGGCTGATTTCCCCTCTCTCTCTCTCTCTCTATAACCCAGGGACAGTGATCAGGAACAGGAACCCTGGCTGATTTCCCCTCTCTCTCTCTCTCTCTAACCCAGGGACAGTGATCAGGAGCAGGAACCCTGGCTGATTTCCCCTCTCTCTCTCTCTCTCTCTCTCTAACCCAGGGATAGTGATCAGGAGCAGGATCCCTGGCTGATTTCCCCCCTCTCTCTCCCTCTCTCTCTCTAACCCAGGGACAGTGATCAGGAACAGGAACCCTGGCTGATTTCCCCTCTCTCTCTAACCCAGGGACAGAGATCAGGAGCAGGAACCCTGGCTGATTTCCCCCCACTCTCTCTCTCTAACCCAGGGGCAGTGATCAGGAGCAGGAACACTGGCTGATTTCCCCTCTCTCTCTGTCTAACCCAGGGACAGTGATCAGGAGCAGGAACCCTGGCTGATTTCCCCTCTCCCTCTCTCTCTCTCTCTAACCCAGGGGCAGTGATCAGGAGCAGGAACCCTGGCTGATTTCCCCTCTCTCTCTCTCTCTAACCCAGCGACAGTGATCAGGAGCAGGGACCCTGGCTGATTTCCCCTCTCTCTCTCTCTCTAACCCAGGGACAGTGATCAGGAGCAGGAACCCTGGCTGATTTCCCCTCTTTCTCTCTCTAACCCAGGGACAGTGATCAGGAGCAGGAACCCTGGCTGATTTCCCCTCTCTCTCTCTAACTCAGGGATCACTGGGCAGTGATCAGGAGCAGGAAACCTGTCTGATTTCCCCTCTCTCTCTCTCTAACCCAGGGGCAGTGATCAGGAGCAGGAACCCTGGCTGATTACCCCTCTCCCTCTCTCTCAACCCAGGGACAGTGATCAGGAGCAGGAACCCTGGCTGATTTCCGCCCCCCCCCACCGTCTCTCTCTGTAACCCAGGGCCAGTTATCAGGAGCAGGAACCCTGGCTGATTTCCCCCCACTCTCTCTTTCTAACCCAGGGGCAGTGATCAGGAGCAGGAACCCTGGCTGATTTCCCCTCTCTCTCTCTCTCTCTAACCCAGGGACAGTGATCAGGAGCAGGAACCCTGGCTGATTTCCCCTCTCTCTCTCTCTCTCTCTAACCCAGGTACAGTGATCAGGAGCAGGAACCCTGGCTGATTTCCCCTCTCTCTCTCTCTCTCTCTCTCTCTAACCCAGGGACAGTGATCAGGAGCAGGAACCCTGGCTGATTTCCCCCCCCTCTCTCTCTCTCTCTCTAACCCAGGGACGGTGATCAGGAGCAGGAACGCTGGCTGATTTCCACCCCCCCCCCCTCTCTCTCTCTAACCCAGGGACAGTGATCAGGAGCAGGAACCCTGGCTGATTTCCACTCTCTCTTTCTCTAACCCAGGGACAGTGATCAGGGGCAGGAACCCTGGCTGTTTCCCCTCTCTCTCTCCCTCTCTCCCTCTCTCTCTCTAACCCAGGGACAGTGATCAGGAGCAGGAACCCTGGCTGATTTCGCCTCTCTCTCTCTCTATCTAGGGACAGTGATCAGGAGCAGGGTCCCTGGCTGATTTCCCCCCTCTCTCTCACTAACCCAGGGACAGTGATCAGGAGCAGGAACCCTGGCTGATTTCCCCTCTCTCTCTCTCTCTAACCCAGGGATCACTGGGCAGTGATCAGGAGCAGGAACCCTGGCTGATTTCCCCTCTCTCTCTCTCTCTCTCTCTCTAACCCAGGGATCACTGGGCAGTGATCAGGAGCAGGAACCCTGGCTGATTTCCCCCCTCTCTCTCTCTCCCTAACCCAGGGACAGTGATCAGGAGCAGGAATCCTGGCTGATTTCCTCTCTCTCTCTCTCTCTAACCCTGGGACAGTGATCAGGAGCAGGAACCCTGGCTGATTTCCCCTCTCTCTCGATCCAGGGACAGTGATCAGGAGCAGGGACCCTGGCTGATTTCCCCCCTCTCTCTCTCTCTAACCCAGGGACAGTGATCAGGAGCAGGAACCCTGTCTGATTTCCCCTCTCTCTTTCTCTATCCCAGGGACAGTAATCAGGGGCAGGAATCCTGGCTGTTTCCCCTCTCTCTCTCCCTCTCTCTCTCTAACCCAGGGACAGTGATCAGGAGCAGGAACCCTGGCTGATTTCCCCCCCGCCCATCTCTCTAACCCAGGGATCACTGGGCAGTGATCAGGAGCAGGAACCCTAGCTGATTTCCCCCCTCTCCCTCTCTATCTAACCCAGGGATCACTGGGCAGTGATCAGGAGCAGGAACCCTGGCTGATTTCCCCCCTCTCTCTGTATCTAACCCATGGACAGTGTTCAGGAGCAGGAACCCTGGCTGATTTCCCCCCTCTCTCACTATCTAACCCAGGGACAGTGATCAGGAGCAGGAACCCTGGCTGATTTCCCCTCTCTCTCTCTCTAACCCAGGGACAGTGATCAGGAGCAGGAACCCTGGCTGATTTCCCCCCTCTCTCTCTCTCTCTCTCTAACCCAGGTACAGTGATCAGGAGCAGGAACCCTGGCTGATTTCCCCTCTCTCTCTCTCTCTCTCTCTAACCCAGGGACAGTGATCAGGAGCAGGAACCCTGGCTGATTTCCCCCCTCTCTCTCTCTCTCTCTAACCCAGGGACGGTGATCAGGAGCAGGAACGCTGGCTGATTTCCACCCCCCCTCCCCCTCTCTCTCTCTAACCCAGGGACAGTGATCAGGAGCAGGAACCCTGGCTGATTTCGCCTCTCTCTCTCTCTATCCAGGGACAGTGATCAGGAGCAGGGTCCCTGGCTGATTTCCCCCCCCCCTCTCTCTCTCACTAACCCAGGGACAGTGATCAGGAGCAGGAACCCTGGCTGATTTCGCCTCTCTCTCTCTCTATCCAGGGACAGTGATCAGGAGCAGGGTCCCTGGCTGATTTCCCCCTCCCCCCTCTCTCTCTCACTAACCCAGGGACAGTGATCAGGAGCAGGAACCCTGGCTGATTTCCCCTCTCTCTCTCTCTCTCTCTCTCTCTCTAACCCAGGGATCACTGGGCAGTGATCAGGAGCAGGAACCCTGGCTGATTTCCCCCCTCTCTATCTAACCCAGGGACAGTGTTCAGGAGCAGGAACCCTGTCTGATTTCCCCCCCGCCCATCTCTCTAACCCAGGGATAACTGGGCAGTGATCAGGAGCAGGAACCCTGGCTGATTTCCCCCCCCTCTCTCTCTCTCTCTAACCCAGGGATCACTGGGAGAGTGATCAGGAGCAGGAACCCTGGCTGATTTCCCCTCTCTCTCTCTCTAACCCAGGGACAGTGATCAGGGGCAGGAACCCTGGCTGTTTCCCCTCTCTCTCTCCCTCTCTCTCTCTAACCCAGGGACAGTGATCAGGAGCAGGAACCCTGGCTGATTTCCCCTCTCTCTCTCTCTATCCAGGGACAGTGATCAGGAACAGGGACCCTGGCTGATTTCCCCCCCCCCTCTCTCTCTCTCTAACCCAGGGACAGTGATCAGGAGCAGGAACCCTGGCTGTTTCCCCCCCCTCTCTCTCTCTCTCTCTCTAACCCAGGGACAGTGATCAGGAGCAGGAACCCTGGCTGTTTCCCCTCTCTCTCTCTCTCTCTCTCTAACCCAGGGACAGTGATCAGGAGCAGGAACCCTGGCTGATTTCCCCTCTCTCTCTCTCTATCTAGGGACAGTGATCAGGAGCAGGGTCCCTGGCTGATTTCCCCCCTCTCTCTCACTAACCCAGGGACAGTGATCAGGAGCAGGAACCCTGGCTGATTTCCCCTCTCTCTCTCTCTCTAACCCAGGGATCACTGGGCAGTGATCAGGAGCAGGAACCCTGGCTGATTTCCCCTCTCTCTCTCTCTCTCTAACCCAGGGATCACTGGGCAGTGATCAGGAGCAGGAACCCTGGCTGATTTCCCCCCTCTCTCTCTCTCCCTAACCCAGGGACAGTGATCAGGAGCAGGAATCCTGGCTGATTTCCTCTCTCTCTCTCTCTCTAACCCAGGGACAGTGATCAGGAGCAGGAACCCTGGCTGATTTCCCCTCTCTCTCGATCCAGGGACAGTGATCAGGAGCAGGAACCCTGGCTGATTTCCCCTCTCTCTCTCTCTCTCTAACCCAGGGACAGTGATCAGGAGCAGGAACCCTGGCTGATTTCCCCTCTCTCTCTCTCTCTCTCTCTCTAACCCAGGGATAGTGATCAGGAGCAGGATCCCTGGCTGATTTCCCCCCTCTCTCTCCCTCTCTCTCTCTAACCCAGGGACAGTGATCAGGAACAGGAACCCTGGCTGATTTCCCCTCTCTCTCTAACCCAGGGACAGAGATCAGGAGCAGGAACCCTGGCTGATTTCCCCCCACTCTCTCTCTCTAACCCAGGGGCAGTGATCAGGAGCAGGAACCCTGGCTGATTTCCCCTCTCTCTCGATCCAGGGACAGTGATCAGGAGCAGGAACCCTGGCTGATTTCCCCTCTCTCTCTCTCTCTCTAACCCAGGGACAGTGATCAGGAGCAGGAACCCTGGCTGATTTCCCCTCTCTCTCTCTCTCTCTCTCTCTAACCCAGGGATAGTGATCAGGAGCAGGATCCCTGGCTGATTTCCCCCCTCTCTCTCCCTCTCTCTCTCTAACCCAGGGACAGTGATCAGGAACAGGAACCCTGGCTGATTTATCCTCTCTCTCTAACCCAGGGACAGAGATCAGGAGCAGGAACCCTGGCTGATTTCCCCCCACTCTCTCTCTCTAACCCAGGGGCAGTGATCAGGAGCAGGAACACTGGCTGATTTCCCCTCTCTCTCTGTCTAACCCAGGGACAGTGATCAGGAGCAGGAACCCTGGCTGATTTCCCCTCTCCCTCTCTCTCTCTCTCTAACCCAGGGGCAGTGATCAGGAGCAGGAACCCTGGCTGATTTCCCCTCTCTCTCTCTCTCTAACCCAGCGACAGTGATCAGGAGCAGGGACCCTGGCTGATTTCCCCTCTCTCTCTCTCTCTAACCCAGGGACAGTGATCAGGAGCAGGAACCCTGGCTGATTTCCCCTCTTTCTCTCTCTAACCCAGGGACAGTGATCAGGAGCAGGAACCCTGGCTGATTTCCCCTCTCTCTCTCTAACTCAGGGATCACTGGGCAGTGATCAGGAGCAGGAAACCTGTCTGATTTCCCCTCTCTCTCTCTCTAACCCAGGGGCAGTGATCAGGAGCAGGAACCCTGGCTGATTACCCCTCTCCCTCTCTCTCAACCCAGGGACAGTGATCAGGAGCAGGAACCCTGGCTGATTTCCGCCCCCCCCCACCGTCTCTCTCTGTAACCCAGGGCCAGTTATCAGGAGCAGGAACCCTGGCTGATTTCCCCCCACTCTCTCTTTCTAACCCAGGGGCAGTGATCAGGAGCAGGAACCCTGGCTGATTTCCCCTCTCTCTCTCTCTCTCTAACCCAGGGACAGTGATCAGGAGCAGGAACCCTGGCTGATTTCCCCTCTCTCTCTCTCTCTCTCTAACCCAGGTACAGTGATCAGGAGCAGGAACCCTGGCTGATTTCCCCTCTCTCTCTCTCTCTCTCTCTAACCCAGGGACAGTGATCAGGAGCAGGAACCCTGGCTGATTTCCCCCCTCTCTCTCTCTCTCTCTAACCCAGGGACGGTGATCAGGAGCAGGAACGCTGGCTGATTTCCACCCCCCCCCTCTCTCTCTCTAACCCAGGGACAGTGATCAGGAGCAGGAACCCTGGCTGATTTCCACTCTCTCTTTCTCTAACCCAGGGACAGTGATCAGGGGCAGGAACCCTGGCTGTTTCCCCTCTCTCTCTCCCTCTCTCCCTCTCTCTCTCTAACCCAGGGACAGTGATCAGGAGCAGGAACCCTGGCTGATTTCGCCTCTCTCTCTCTCTATCTAGGGACAGTGATCAGGAGCAGGGTCCCTGGCTGATTTCCCCCCTCTCTCTCACTAACCCAGGGACAGTGATCAGGAGCAGGAACCCTGGCTGATTTCCCCTCTCTCTCTCTCTCTAACCCAGGGATCACTGGGCAGTGATCAGGAGCAGGAACCCTGGCTGATTTCCCCTCTCTCTCTCTCTCTCTCTCTCTAACCCAGGGATCACTGGGCAGTGATCAGGAGCAGGAACCCTGGCTGATTTCCCCCCTCTCTCTCTCTCCCTAACCCAGGGACAGTGATCAGGAGCAGGAATCCTGGCTGATTTCCTCTCTGTCTCTCTCTCTAACCCTGGGACAGTGATCAGGAGCAGGAACCCTGGCTGATTTCCCCTCTCTCTCGATCCAGGGACAGTGATCAGGAGCAGGGACCCTGGCTGATTTCCCCCCTCTCTCTCTCTCTAACCCAGGGACAGTGATCAGGAGCAGGAACCCTGTCTGATTTCCCCTCTCTCTTTCTCTATCCCAGGGACAGTAATCAGGGGCAGGAATCCTGGCTGTTTCCCCTCTCTCTCTCCCTCTCTCTCTCTAACCCAGGGACAGTGATCAGGAGCAGGAACCCTGGCTGATTTCCCCCCCGCCCATCTCTCTAACCCAGGGATCACTGGGCAGTGATCAGGAGCAGGAACCCTAGCTGATTTCCCCCCTCTCCCTCTCTATCTAACCCAGGGATCACTGGGCAGTGATCAGGAGCAGGAACCCTGGCTGATTTCCCCTCTTTCTCTCTCTAACCCAGGGACAGTGATCAGGAGCAGGAACCCTGGCTGATTTCCCCTCTCTCTCTCTAACTCAGGGATCACTGGGCAGTGATCAGGAGCAGGAAACCTGTCTGATTTCCCCTCTCTCTCTCTCTAACCCAGGGGCAGTGATCAGGAGCAGGAACCCTGGCTGATTACCCCTCTCCCTCTCTCTCAACCCAGGGACAGTGATCAGGAGCAGGAACCCTGGCTGATTTCCGCCCCCCCCCACCGTCTCTCTCTGTAACCCAGGGCCAGTTATCAGGAGCAGGAACCCTGGCTGATTTCCCCCCACTCTCTCTTTCTAACCCAGGGGCAGTGATCAGGAGCAGGAACCCTGGCTGATTTCCCCTCTCTCTCTCTCTCTCTAACCCAGGGACAGTGATCAGGAGCAGGAACCCTGGCTGATTTCCCCTCTCTCTCTCTCTCTCTCTAACCCAGGTACAGTGATCAGGAGCAGGAACCCTGGCTGATTTCCCCTCTCTCTCTCTCTCTCTCTCTAACCCAGGGACAGTGATCAGGAGCAGGAACCCTGGCTGATTTCCCCCCTCTCTCTCTCTCTCTCTAACCCAGGGACGGTGATCAGGAGCAGGAACGCTGGCTGATTTCCACCCCCCCCCTCTCTCTCTCTAACCCAGGGACAGTGATCAGGAGCAGGAACCCTGGCTGATTTCCACTCTCTCTTTCTCTAACCCAGGGACAGTGATCAGGGGCAGGAACCCTGGCTGTTTCCCCTCTCTCTCTCCCTCTCTCCCTCTCTCTCTCTAACCCAGGGACAGTGATCAGGAGCAGGAACCCTGGCTGATTTCGCCTCTCTCTCTCTCTATCTAGGGACAGTGATCAGGAGCAGGGTCCCTGGCTGATTTCCCCCCTCTCTCTCACTAACCCAGGGACAGTGATCAGGAGCAGGAACCCTGGCTGATTTCCCCTCTCTCTCTCTCTCTAACCCAGGGATCACTGGGCAGTGATCAGGAGCAGGAACCCTGGCTGATTTCCCCTCTCTCTCTCTCTCTCTCTCTCTAACCCAGGGATCACTGGGCAGTGATCAGGAGCAGGAACCCTGGCTGATTTCCCCCCTCTCTCTCTCTCCCTAACCCAGGGACAGTGATCAGGAGCAGGAATCCTGGCTGATTTCCTCTCTCTCTCTCTCTCTAACCCAGGGACAGTGATCAGGAGCAGGAACCCTGGCTGATTTCCCCTCTCTCTCGATCCAGGGACAGTGATCAGGAGCAGGGACCCTGGCTGATTTCCCCCCTCTCTCTCTCTCTAACCCAGGGACAGTGATCAGGAGCAGGAACCCTGTCTGATTTCCCCTCTCTCTTTCTCTATCCCAGGGACAGTAATCAGGGGCAGGAATCCTGGCTGTTTCCCCTCTCTCTCTCCCTCTCTCTCTCTAACCCAGGGACAGTGATCAGGAGCAGGAACCCTGGCTGATTTCCCCCCCGCCCATCTCTCTAACCCAGGGATCACTGGGCAGTGATCAGGAGCAGGAACCCTAGCTGATTTCCCCCCTCTCCCTCTCTATCTAACCCAGGGATCACTGGGCAGTGATCAGGAGCAGGAACCCTGGCTGATTTCCCCCCTCTCTCTGTATCTAACCCATGGACAGTGTTCAGGAGCAGGAACCCTGGCTGATTTCCCCCCTCTCTCACTATCTAACCCAGGGACAGTGATCAGGAGCAGGAACCCTGGCTGATTTCCCCTCTCTCTCTCTCTAACCCAGGGACAGTGATCAGGAGCAGGAACCCTGGCTGATTTCCCCCCTCTCTCTCTCTCTCTCTCTAACCCAGGTACAGTGATCAGGAGCAGGAACCCTGGCTGATTTCCCCTCTCTCTCTCTCTCTCTCTCTAACCCAGGGACAGTGATCAGGAGCAGGAACCCTGGCTGATTTCCCCCCTCTCTCTCTCTCTCTCTAACCCAGGGACGGTGATCAGGAGCAGGAACGCTGGCTGATTTCCACCCCCCCTCCCCCTCTCTCTCTCTAACCCAGGGACAGTGATCAGGAGCAGGAACCCTGGCTGATTTCGCCTCTCTCTCTCTCTATCCAGGGACAGTGATCAGGAGCAGGGTCCCTGGCTGATTTCCCCCCCCCCTCTCTCTCTCACTAACCCAGGGACAGTGATCAGGAGCAGGAACCCTGGCTGATTTCCCCTCTCTCTCTCTCTCTCTCTCTCTCTCTAACCCAGGGATCACTGGGCAGTGATCAGGAGCAGGAACCCTGGCTGATTTCCCCCCTCTCTATCTAACCCAGGGACAGTGTTCAGGAGCAGGAACCCTGGCTGATTTCCCCCCCGCCCATCTCTCTAACCCAGGGATAACTGGGCAGTGATCAGGAGCAGGAACCCTGGCTGATTTCCCCCCCCTCTCTCTCTCTCTCTCGAACCCAGGGATCACTGGGAGAGTGATCAGGAGCAGGAACCCTGGCTGATTTCCCCTCTCTCTCTCTCTAACCCAGGGACAGTGATCAGGGGCAGGAACCCTGGCTGTTTCCCCTCTCTCTCTCCCTCTCTCTCTCTAACCCAGGGACAGTGATCAGGAGCAGGAACCCTGGCTGATTTCCCCTCTCTCTCTCTCTATCCAGGGACAGTGATCAGGAACAGGGACCCTGGCTAATTTCCCCCCCCCCTCTCTCTCTCTCTAACCCAGGGACAGTGATCAGGAGCAGGAACCCTGGCTGTTTCCCCCCTCTCTCTCTCTCTCTCTCTAACCCAGGGACAGTGATCAGGAGCAGGAACCCTGGCTGTTTCCCCTCTCTCTCTCTCTCTCTCTCTAACCCAGGGACAGTGATCAGGAGCAGGAACCCTGGCTGATTTCCCCTCTCTCTCTCTCTATCTAGGGACAGTGATCAGGAGCAGGGTCCCTGGCTGATTTCCCCCCTCTCTCTCACTAACCCAGGGACAGTGATCAGGAGCAGGAACCCTGGCTGATTTCCCCTGTCTCTCTCTCTCTAACCCAGGGATCACTGGGCAGTGATCAGGAGCAGGAACCCTGGCTGATTTCCCCTCTCTCTCTCTCTCTCTAACCCAGGGATCACTGGGCAGTGATCAGGAGCAGGAACCCTGGCTGATTTCCCCCCTCTCTCTCTCTCCCTAACCCAGGGACAGTGATCAGGAGCAGGAATCCTGGCTGATTTCCTCTCTCTCTCTCTCTCTAACCCAGGGACAGTGATCAGGAGCAGGAACCCTGGCTGATTTCCCCTCTCTCTCGATCCAGGGACAGTGATCAGGAGCAGGGACCCTGGCTGATTTCCCCCCTCTCTCTCTCTCTAACCCAGGGACAGTGATCAGGAGCAGGAACCCTGGCTGATTTCCCCTCTCTCTTTCTCTATCCCAGGGACAGTAATCAGGGGCAGGAATCCTGGCTGTTTCCCCTCTCTCTCTCCCTCTCTCTCTCTAACCCAGGGACAGTGATCAGGAGCAGGAACCCTGGCTGATTTCCCCCCCGCCCATCTCTCTAACCCAGGGATCACTGGGCAGTGATCAGGAGCAGGAACCCTAGCTGATTTCCCCCCTCTCCCTCTCTATCTAACCCAGGGATCACTGGGCAGTGATCAGGAGCAGGAACCCTGGCTGATTTCCCCCCTCTCTCTCTATCTAACCCATGGACAGTGTTCAGGAGCAGGAACCCTGGCTGATTTCCCCCCTCTCTCTCTATCTAACCCAGGGACAGTGATCAGGAGCAGGAACCCTGGCTGATTTCCCCTCTCTCTCTCTCTAACCCAGGGGCAGTGATCAGGAGCAGGAACCCTGGCTGATTTCCCCTCTCTCTCTCTCTCTCTAACCCAGGGATCACTGGGCAGTGATCAGGAGCAGGAACCCTGGCTGATTTCGGCCCTCTCTCTCTCTCTAACACAGGGACAGTGATCGGGAGCAGGAACCCTGGCTGATTTCCCCTCTCTCTCTCTCTAACCCAGGGACAGTGTTCAGGAGCAGGAACCCTGGCTGATTTCCCCTCTCTCTCTAACCCAGGGACAGAGATCAGGAGCAGGAACCCTGGCTGATTTCCCCCCACTCTCTCTCTCTAACCCAGGGGCAGTGATCAGGAGCAGGAACACTGGCAGATTTCCCCTCTCTCTCTCTCTAACCCAGGGACAGTGACCAGGAGCAGGAACCCTGGCTGATTTCCCCTCTCCCTCTCTCTCTCTCTCTCTAACCCAAGGGCAGTGATCAGGAGCAGGAACCCTGGCTGATTTCCCCCCCCTCTCTGTCTCTCTAACCCAGGGACAGTGATCAGAAGCAGGAACCCTGGCTGATTTCCCCTCTCTCTCTCTAACCCAGGGACAGTGATCTCAAGCAGGAACCCTGGCTGATATCCCCGCTCTCTCTCTCTCTCTCTAAGCAGGGACAGTGATCAGGAGCAGGAACCCTGGCTGATTTCCCCTCTCTCTCTCTCGATCCAGGGACAGGGATCAGGAGCAGGGACCCTGGCTGATTTCCCCCCCTCTCTCTCTAACCCAGGGACAGTGATCAGGAGCAGGAACCCTGGCTGATTTCCCCTCTCTCTCTCTCTCTCTAACCCAGGGGCAGTGATCAGGAGCAGGAACCCTGGCTGATTTCCCCCCCCTCTCTGTCTCTCTAACCCAGGGACAGTGATCAGAAGCAGGAACCCTGGCTGATTTCCCCTCTCTCTCTCTAACCCAGGGACAGTGATCACAAGCAGGAACCCTGGCTGATATCCCCTCTCTCTCTCTCTCTCTCTAACCCAGGGACAGTGATCAGGAGCAGGAACCCTGGCTGATTTCACCCTCTCTCTCTCTCTAACCCAGGGACAGTGATCAGGAGCAGGGACCCTGGCTGATTTCCCCCCTCTCTCTCTCTCTAACCCAGGGACAGTGATCAGGAGCAGGAACCCTGGCTGATATCCCCTCTCTCTCTCTCTCTCTCTCTAACCCAGGGACAGTGATCAGGAGCAGGAACCCTGGCTGATTTCACCCTCTCTCTCTCTCTAACCCAGGGACAGTGATCAGGAGCAGGGACCCTGGCTGATTTCCCCCCTCTCTCTCTCTCTAACCCAGGGACAGTGATCAGGAGCAGGAACCCTGGCTCATTTCCCCTCTCTCTCTCTCTCTCTCTCACTAACCCAGGGACAGTGATCAGGAGCAGGAACCCTGGCTGATTTCCCCCCTCTCTCTCTCTCTCTCTAACCCAGGGACAGTGATCAGGAGCAGGAACCCTGGCTGATTTCCCCTCTCTCTCTCTCTATCCAGGGACAGTGATCAGGAGCAGGGACCCTGGCTGATTTCCCCCTGCCTCTCTCTCTCTCTCTCTCTCTCTAACCCAGGGACAGTGATCAGGAGCAGGGACCCTGGCTGATTTCCCCCCGCCTCTCTCTCTCTCTAACCCAGGGACAGTGATCAGGAGCAGGAACCCTGGCTGATTTCCCCCCTCTCTCTCTCTCTAACCCAGGGACAGTGATCAGGAGCAGGAACCCTGGCTGTGTCTCCTCTCTCTCTCCCTCTCTCTAACCCAGGGACAGTGATCAGGAGCAGGAACCCTGGCTGATTTCCCCTCTCTCTCTCTCTCTCTCTCTAACCCAGGGACAGTGATCCGGAGCAGGAACCCTGGCTGATTTCCCCCCACTCTCTCTCTCTAACCCAAGGACAGTGATCAGGAGCAGGAACCCTGGCTGATTTCCCCCCCCGCCCATCTCTCTAACCCAGGGATCACTGGGCAGTGATCAGGAGCAGGAACCCTGGCTGATTTCCCCCCTCTCTCTCTCACTCTATCTCACCCAGGGACAGTGTTCAGGAGCAGGAACCCTGACTGATTTCTCCCCCGCCCATCTCTCTAACCCAGGGATCACTGGGCAGTGATCAGGAGCAGGAACCCTGGCTGATTTCCCCTCTCTCTCTCTCTCTCTAACCCAGGGATCACTGGGCAGTGATCAGGGGCAGGAACCCTGGCTGATTTCCCCTCTCTCTCTTTATCCGGAGAAAGTGATCAGGAGCAGGGACCCTGGCTGATTTCCCCCCTCTCTCTCTCTCTCTAACCCAGGGACAGTGATCAGGAGCAGGAACCCTGGCTGATTTCCCCTCTCTCTCTCTCTCTCTCTCTAACCCAGGGACAGGGATCAGGAGCAGGAACCCTGGCTGATTTCCCCCCTCTCTCTCTCTCTCTCTAACCCAGGGACAGTGATCAGGAGCAGGAACCCTGGCTGATTTCCCCTCTCACTCTCTCTCTCTCTCTCTAACCCAGGGACAGTGATCAGGAGCAGGAACCCTGGCTGATTTCCCCTCTCACTCTCTCTCTCTCTCTCTAACCCAGGGACAGTGATCAGGAGCAGGATCCCTGGCTGATTTCCCCCCTCTCTCTCCCTCTCTCTCTCTAACCCAGGGACAGTGATCAGGAACAGGAACCCTGGCTGATTTCCCCTCTCTCTCTCTCTCTCTAACCCAGGGATCACTGGGCAGTGATCAGGAGCAGGAACACTGGCTGATTTCCCCCCTCTCTCTCTCTAACCCAGGGACAGTGATCAGGAGCAGGAACCCTGTCTGATTTCCCCTCTTTCTCTCTCTAACCCAGGGACAGTGATCAGGAGCAGGAACCCTGGCTGATTTCCCCTCTCTCTCTCTAACTCAGGGATCACTGGGCAGTGATCAGGAGCAGGAACCCTGGCTGATTTCCCCTCTCTCTCTCTCTCTCTCTGACCCAGGGACAGTGATCAGGAGCAGGAACCCTGACTGATTTCTCCCCCGCCCATCTCTCTAACCCAGGGATCACTGGGCAGTGATCAGGAGCAGGAACCCTGGCTGATTTCCCCTCTCTCTTTCTCTAACCCAGGGACAGTGATCAGGGGCAGGAACCCTGGCTGATTTCCCCCCTCTCTCTCTCTCTCTAACCCAGGGACAGTGTTCAGGAGCAGGGACCCTGACTGATTTCCCCCCTCTCTCTCCCTCTCTCTCTCTAACCCAGGGACAGTGATCAGGAACAGGAACCCTGGCTGATTTCCCCTCTCTCTCTCTCTCTCACCCAGAGATCATTGGGCAGTGATCAGGAGCAGGAACCCTGGCTGATTTCCCCCCTCTCTCTCTCTCTCTCTAACCCAGGGACAGTGATCAGGAGCAGGAACCCTGGCTGATTTCCCCCCTCTCTCTCTCTCTAACCCAGGGACAGTGATCAGGAGCAGGATCCCTGGCTGATTTCCCCCCTCTCTCTCCCTCTCTCTCTCTAACCCAGGGACAGTGATCAGGAACAGGAACCCTGGCTGATTTCCCCCCTCTCTCTCTCTCTCTCTCTAACCCAGGGATCACTGGGCAGTGATCAGGAGCAGGAACACTGGCTGATTTCCCCCCTCTCTCTCTCTCTCACCCAGGGACAGTGTTCAGGAGCAGGAACCCTGGCTGATTTCCCCCCCGCCCATCTCTCTAACCCAGGGACCACTGGGCAGTGTTCAGGAGCAGGAACCCTGTCTGATTTCCCCTCTTTCTCTCTCTAACCCAGAGACAGTGATCAGGAGCAGGAACCCTGGCTGATTTCCCCTCTCTCTCTCTAACTCAGGGATCACTGGGCAGTGATCAGGAGCAGGAAACCTGTCTGATTTCCCCTCTCTCTCTCTCTCTAACCCAGGGACAGTGATCAGGAGCAGGAACCCTGGCTGATTTCCCCTCTTTCTCTCTCTAACCCAGGGACAGTGATCAGGAGCAGGGACCCTGGCTGATTTACCCCCTCTCTCTCTCTCTAACCCAGGGACAGTGATCAGGAGCAGGAACCCTGGCTGATTTCCCCTCTCTCTCTCTAACTCAGGGATCATTGGGCAGTGATCAGGAGCAGGAAACCTGTCTGATTTCCCCTCTCTCTCTCTCTCTAACCCAGGGGCAGTGATCAGGAGCAGGAACCCTGGCTGATTTCCGCCCCACCCCCTCTCTCTCTCTAACCCAGGGACAGTGATCAGGAGCAGGAACCCTGGCTGATTTCCCCTCTCACTCTCTCTCTCTCTAACCCAGGGACAGTGATCAGGAGCAGGATCCCTGGCTGATTTCCCCCCTCTCTCTCCCTCTCTCTCTCTAACCCAGGGACAGTGATCTGGAACAGGAACCCTGGCTGATTTCCCCTCTCTCTCTCTCTCTCTCTAACCCAGGGATCACTGGGCAGTGATCAGGAGCAGGAACACTGGCTGATTTCCCCTCTCTCTCACTCTCTCTCTAACCCAGGGATCACTGGGACAGTGATCAGGAGCAGGAACCCTGGCTGATTTCCCCCTCTCTATCTAACCCAGGGACAGTGTTCAGGAGCAGGAACCCTGGCTGATTTCCCCCCCGCCCATCTCTCTAACCCAGGGATAACTGGGCAGTGATCAGGAGCAGGAACCCTGGCTGATTTCCCCCCCCTCTCTCTCTCTCTCTAACCCAGGGATCACTGGGAGAGTGATCAGGAGCAGGAACCCTGGCTGATTTCCCCTCTCTCTCTCTCTCTCTAACCCAGGGACAGTGATCAGGAGCAGGAACCCTGGCTGATTTCCCCTCTCTCTTTCTCTAACCCAGGGACAGTGATCAGGGGCAGGAACCCTGGCTGTTTCCCCTCTCTCTCTCCCTCTCTCTCTCTAACCCAGGGACAGTGATCAGGAGCAGGAACCCTGGCTGATTTCCCCTCTCTCTCTCTCTATCCAGGGACAGTGATCAGGAACAGGGACCCTGGCTGATTTCCCCCCCCCTCTCTCTCTCTCTAACCCAGGGACAGTGATCAGGAGCAGGAACCCTGGCTGTTTCCCCCCTCTCTCTCTCTCTCTCTCTCTAACCCAGGGACAGTGATCAGGAGCAGGAACCCTGGCTGTTTCCCCTCTCTCTCTCTCTCTCTCTCTAACCCAGGGACAGTGATCAGGAGCAGGAACCCTGGCTGATTTCCCCTCTCTCTCTCTCTATCTAGGGACAGTGATCAGGAGCAGGGTCCCTGGCTGATTTCCCCCCTCTCTCTCCCTAACCCAGGGACAGTGATCAGGAGCAGGAACCCTGGCTGATTTCCCCTCTCTCTCTCTCTCTCTCTCTAACCCAGGGATCACTGGGCAGTGATCAGGAGCAGGAACCCTGGCTGATTTCCCCTCTCTCTCTCTCTCTCTCTAACCCAGGGATCACTGGGCAGTGATCAGGAGCAGGAACCCTGGCTGATTTCGCCTCTATCTCTCCCTATCCAGGGACAGTGATCAGGAGCAGGATCCCTGGCTGATTTCCCATCTCTCTCTCTCTCTCTCTCACTAACCCAGGGACAATGATCAGGAGCAGGAACCCTGGCTGATTTCCCCTCTCTCTCTCTCTCTCTCTCTAACCCAGGGATCACTGGGCAGTGATCAGGAGCAGGAACCCTGGCTGATTTCCCCCCTCTCTCTCTATCTAACCCATGGACAGTGTTCAGGAGCAGGAACCCTGGCTGATTTCCTCCCTCTCTCTCTCTAACCCATGGACAGTGTTCAGGAGCAGGAACCCTGGCGGATTTCCCCCCCGCCCATCTCGCTAACCCAGGGATCACTGGGCAGTGATCAGGAGCAGGAACCCTGGCTGATTTCGCCCCTCTCTCTCTCTCTAACCCAGGGATCACTGGGCAGTGATCAGGAGCAGGAACCCTGGCTGATTTCCCCCCTCTCTCTCTCTAACCCAGGGACAGTGTTCAGGAGCAGGAACCCTGGCTGATTTCCCCCCCGCCCATCTCTCTAACCCAGGGATAACTGGGCAGTGATCAGGAGCAGGAACCCTGGCTGATTTCCCCCCTCTCTCTCTAACCCAGGGATCACTGGACAGTGATCAGGAGCAGGAACCCTGGCTGATTTCCCCCCTCTCTCTCTCTCCCTAACCCAGGGACAGTGATCAGGAGCAGGAACCCTGGCTGATTTCCTCTCTCTCTCTCTCTCTCTAACCCAGGGACAGTGATCAGGAGCAGGGACCCTGGCTGATTTCCCCTCTCTCTCTCTAAAACCCGGGGACAGTGATCAGGAGCAGGAACCCTGGCTGATTTCCCCTCTCTCTCTCTCTCCCTAACCCAGGGACAGTGATCAGGAGGAGGAACCCTGGCTGATTTCCCCTCTCTCTCTCTCTCTCTCTCTAACCCAGGGACAGTGATCAGGAGCAGGAACCCTGGCTGATTTCCCCCCCCCCCCCTCTCTGTCTCTCTAACCCAGGGACAGTGATCAGGAGCAGGAACCCTGGCTGATTTCCCCTCTCTCTCTCTCTCTCTCTCTAACCCAGGGACAGTGATCAGGAGCAGGAACCCTGGCTGATTTCCCCTCTCTCTCTCTCTCTCTCTCTCTATCCAGGGACAGTGATCAGGAGCAGGGACCCTGGCTGATTTCCCCCCCCCCCCCTCTCTGTCTCTCTAACCCAGGGACAGTGATCAGGAGCAGGAACCCTGGCTGATTTCCCCTCTCTCTCTCTCTCTCTCTCTAACCCAGGGATCACTGGGCAGTGATCAGGAGCAGGAACCCTGGCTGATTTCGCCTCTATCTCTCCCTATCCAGGGACAGTGATCAGGAGCAGGAGCAGGAACCCTGGCTGATTTCCCCTCTCTCATTCTCTAACCCAGGGACAGTGATCAGGGGCAGGAATCCTGGCTGATTTCACCTCTCTCTCTCCCTCTCTGTCTCTCAACCCAGGGACAGTGTTCAGGAGCAGGAACCCTGGCTGATTTCACCTCTCTCTCTCCCTCTCTGTCTCTCAACCCAGGGACAGTGATCAGGAGCAGGAACCCTGGCTGATTTCCCCCCCGCCCATCTCTCTAACCCAGGGATCACTGGGCAGTGATCAGGAGCAGGAACCCTGGCTGATTTCCCCTCTCTCTCTAACCCAGGGACAGTGATCAGGAGCAGGAACCCTGGCTGATTTCCCCTCTCTCTCTCTCTCGCTCTAACCCAGGGATCACTGGGACAGTGATCAGGAGCAGGGACCCTCGCTGATTTCCCCCCCCCCCCCCCTCTCTCTCTCTCTCTAACCCAGGGACAGTGATCAGGAACAGGGACCCTGGCTGATTTCCCGCCACCTCTCTCTCTCTCTAACCCAGGGACAGTGATCAGGAGCAGGAACCCTGGCTGTTTCCCCTCTCTCTCTCCCTCTCTCTCACTAACCCAGGGACAGTGATCAGGAGCAGGAACCCTGGCTGATTTCCCCTCTCTCTCTCTCTCTCTCTAACCCAGGGATCACTGGGCAGTGATCAGGAGCAGGAACCCTGGCTGATTTCCCCCCTCTCTCTCTGTCTAACCCAGGGACAGTGTTCAGGAGCAGGAACCCTGGCGGATTTCCCCCCCGCCCATCTCTCTAACCCAGGGATCACTGGGCAGTGATCAGGAGCAGGAACCCTGGCTGATTTCGCCCCTCTCTCTCTCTCTAACCCAGGGACAGTGTTCTGGAGCAGGAACCCTGGCTGATTTCGCCCCTCTCTCTCTCTCTCTAACCCAGGAACAGTGATCAGGAGCAGGAACCCTGGCTGATTTCCCCCCTCTCTCTCTCTAGCCCAGGGACAGTGTTCAGGAGCAGGAACCCTGACTGATTTCCCCCCCGCCCATCTTTCTAACCCAGGGATAACTGGGCAGTGATCAGGAGCAGGAACCCTGGCTGATTTCCCCCCTCTCTCTCTCTCTCTCTCTCTAACCCAGGGATCACTGGGAGAGTGATCAGGAGCAGGAACCCTGGCTGATTTCCCCTCTCTCTCTCTCTCTCTAACCCAGGGACAGTGATCAGGAGCAGGAACCCTGGCTGATTTCCCCTCTCTCTCTCTCTCTAGCCCAGCGACAGTGATCAGGAGCAGGAACGCTGGCTGATTTCCCCTCTCTCTCACTCTCTCTCTAACCCAGGGATCACTGGGACAGTGATCAGGAGCAGGAACCCTGGCTGATTTCCCCCCTCTCTCTCTCTCTCTCTGTAACCCAGGGGCAGTGATCAGGAGCAGGAACCCTGGCTGATTTCCCCTTTCTCTCTCTCTCTCTAACCCAGGGACAGTGATCAGAAGCAGGAACCCTGGCTGATTTCCCCTCTCTCTCTCTCTAACCCAGGGACAGTGATCAGGAGCAGGAACCCTGGCTGATTTCCCCTCTCTCTCTCTAACCCAGGGACAGTGATCAGGAGCAGGGAACCTGGCTGATTTCCCCTCTCTCTCTCTCTCTCTCTCTGTAACCCAGGGGCAGTGATCAGGAGCAGGAACCCTGGCTGATTTCCCTTCTCTCTCTCTCTCTCTCTCTCTGTAACCCAGGGGCAGTGATCAGGAGCTGGAACCCTGGCTGATTTCCCCTCTCTCTCTCTCTCTCTAACCCAGGGACAGTGATCAGGAGCAGGAACCCTGGCTGATTTCCCCTCTTTCTCTCTATAACCCAGGGACAGTGATCAGGAGCAGGAACCCTGGCTGATTTCTCCTCTCTCTCTCTAACTCAGGGATCACTGGGCAGTGATCAGGAGCAGGAAACCTGGCTGATTTCCTCTCTCTCTCTAACCCAGGGACAGTGATCAGGAGCAGGAACCCTGGCTGATTTCCGCCCCCCCCCCCCTCTCTCTCTGTAACCCAGGGCCAGTGATCAGGAGCAGGAACCCTGGCTGATTTCCCCTCTCTCTCTCTCTCTCTAACCCAGGGACAGTGATCAGGAGCAGGAACCCTGGCTGATTTTCCCTCTCTCTCTCTCTCTCTCTCTAACCCAGGGACAGTGATCAGGAGCAGGAACCCTGGCTGATTTCCCCCCTCTCTCTCTCTCTCTCTAACCCAGGGACAGTGATCAGGAGCAGGATCCCTGGCTGATTTCCCCCCTCTCTCTCTCTCTCTCTAACCCAGGGACGGTGATCAGGAGCAGGAACACTGGCTGATTTCCACCCCCCCCCCTCTCTCTCTAACCCAGGGACAGTGATCAGGAGCAGGGTCCCTGGCTGATTTCCCCCCCGCCCCCCACTCTCTCTCTCTCTAACCCAGGGACAGTGATCAGGAGCAGGAACCCTGGCTGATTTCCCCTCTCTCTCTCTCTCTCTCTCTAACCCAGGGATCACTGGGCAGTGATCAGGAGCAGGAACCCTGGCTGATTTCCCCCCTCTCTATCTAACCCAGGGACAGTGTTCAGGAGCAGGAACCCTGGCTGATTTCCCCCCCGCCCATCTCTCTAACCCAGGGATAACTGGGCAGTGATCAGGAGCAGGAACCCTGGCTGATTTCCCCCCCCTCTCTCTCTCTCTCTAACCCAGGGATCACTGGGAGAGTGATCAGGAGCAGGAACCCTGGCTGATTTCCCCTCTCTCTCTCTCTCTCTCTAACCCAGGGACAGTGATCAGGAGCAGGAACCCTGGCTGATTTCCCCTCTCTCTTTCTCTAACCCAGGGACAGTGATCAGGGGCAGGAACCCTGGCTGTTTCCCCTCTCTCTCTCCCTCTCTCTCTCTAACCCAGGGACAGTGATCAGGAGCAGGAACCCTGGCTGATTTCCCCTCTCTCTCTCTCTATCCAGGGACAGTGATCAGGAACAGGGACCCTGGCTGATTTCCCCCCCCCTCTCTCTCTCTCTAACCCAGGGACAGTGATCAGGAGCAGGAACCCTGGCTGTTTCCCCCCTCTCTCTCTCTCTCTCTCTCTTACCCAGGGACAGTGATCAGGAGCAGGAACCCTGGCTGTTTCCCCTCTCTCTCTCTCTCTCTCTCTAACCCAGGGACAGTGATCAGGAGCAGGAACCCTGGCTGATTTCCCCTCTCTCTCTCTCTGTCTAGGGACAGTGATCAGGAGCAGGGTCCCTGGCTGATTTCCCCCCTCTCTCTCACTAACCCAGGGACAGTGATCAGGAGCAGGAACCCTGGCTGATTTCCCCTCTCTCTCTCTCTCTAACCCAGGGATCACTGGGCAGTGATCAGGAGCAGGAACCCTGGCTGATTTCCCCTCTCTCTCTCTCTCTCTCTCTAACCCAGGGATCACTGGGCAATGATCAGGAGCAGGAACCCTGGCTGATTTCCCCCCTCTCTCTCTCTCCCTAACCCAGGGACAGTGATCAGGATCAGGAATCCTGGCTGATTTCCTCTCTCTCTCTCTCTCTAACCCAGGGACAGTGATCAGGAGCAGGAACCCTGGCTGATTTCCCCTCTCTCTCGATCCAGGGACAGTGATCAGGAGCAGGGACCCTGGCTGATTTCCCCCTCTCTCTCTAACCCAGGGACAGTGATCAGGAGCAGGAACCCTGGCTGATTTCCCCTCTCTCTTTCTCTATCCCAGGGACAGTAATCAGGGGCAGGAATCCTGGCTGTTTCCCCTCTCTCTCTCCCTCTCTCTCTCTAACCCAGGGACAGTGATCAGGAGCAGGAACCCTGGCTGATTTCCCCCCCGCCCATCTCTCTAACCCAGGGATCACTGGGCAGTGATCAGGAGCAGGAACCCTAGCTGATTTCCCCCCTCTCCCTCTCTATCTAACCCAGGGATCACTGGGCAGTGATCAGGAGCAGGAACCCTGGCTGATTTCCCCCCTCTCTCTCTATCTAACCCATGGACAGTGTTCAGGAGCAGGAACCCTGGCTGATTTCCCCCCTCTCTCTCTATCTAACCCAGGGACAGTGATCAGGAGCAGGAACCCTGGCTGATTTCCCCTCTCTCTCTCTCTAACCCAGGGACAGTGATCAGGAGCAGGAACCCTGGCTGATTTCCCCTCTCTCTCTCTCTCTCTCTCTAACCCAGGTACAGTGATCAGGAGCAGGAACCCTGGCTGATTTCCCCTCTCTCTCTCTCTCTCTCTCTAACCCAGGGACAGTGATCAGGAGCAGGAACCCTGGCTGATTTCCCCCCTCTCTCTCTCTCTCTCTAACCCAGGGACGGTGATCAGGAGCAGGAACGCTGGCTGATTTCCACCCCCCCCCCCCCCCTCTCTCTCTCTAACCCAGGGACAGTGATCAGGAGCAGGAACCCTGGCTGATTTCGCCTCTCTCTCTCTCTATCCAGGGACAGTGATCAGGAGCAGGGTCCCTGGCTGATTTCCCCCCCCACCCCTCTCTCTCTCTCACTAACCCAGGGACAGTGATCAGGAGCAGGAACCCTGGCTGATTTCCCCTCTCTCTCTCTCTCTCTCTCTAACCCAGGGATCACTGGGCAGTGATCAGGAGCAGGAACCCTGGCTGATTTCCTCCCTCTCTATCTAACCCAGGGACAGTGTTCAGGAGCAGGAACCCTGGCTGATTTCCCCCCCCTCTCTCTCTCTCTCTAACCCAGGGATCACTGGGAGAGTGATCAGGAGCAGGAACCCTGGCTGATTTCCCCTCTCTCTCTCTCTAACCCCGGGACAGTGATCAGGGGCAGGAACCCTGGCTGTTTCCCCTCTCTCTCTCCCTCTCTCTCTCTAACCCAGGGACAGTGATCAGGAGCAGGAACCCTGGCTGTTTCCCCCCTCTCTCTCTCTCTCTCTCTCTCTCTCTCTCTCACCCAGGGACAGTGATCAGGAGCAGGAACCCTGGCTGTTTCCCCTCTCTCTCTCTCTCTCTCTCTAACCCAGGGACAGTGATCAGGAGCAGGAACCCTGGCTGATTTCCCCTCTCTCTCTCTCTATCTAGGGACAGTGATCAGGAGCAGGGTCCCTGGCTGATTTCCCCCCTCTCTCTCACTAACCCAGGGACAGTGATCAGGAGCAGGAACCCTGGCTGATTTCCCCTCTCTCTCTCTCTCTAACCCAGGGATCACTGGGCAGTGATCAGGAGCAGGAACCCTGGCTGATTTCCCCTCTCTCTCTCTCTCTCTAACCCAGGGATCACTGGGCAGTGATCAGGAGCAGGAACCCTGGCTGATTTCCCCCCTCTCTCTCTCTCCCTAACCCAGGGACAGTGATCAGGAGCAGGAATCCTGGCTGATTTCCTCTCTCTCTCTCTCTCTAACCCAGGGACAGTGATCAGGAGCAGGAACCCTGGCTGATTTCCCCTCTCTCTCGATCCAGGGACAGTGATCAGGAGCAGGAACCCTGGCTGATTTCCCCTCTCTCTTTCTCTATCCCAGGGACAGTAATCAGGGGCAGGAATCCTGGCTGTTTCCCCTCTCTCTCTCCCTCTCTCTCTCTAACCCAGGGACAGTGATCAGGAGCAGGAACCCTGGCTGATTTCCCCCCCGCCCATCTCTCTAACCCAGGGATCACTGGGCAGTGATCAGGAGCAGGAACCCTAGCTGATTTCCCCCCTCTCCCTCTCTATCTAACCCAGGGATCACTGGGCAGTGATCAGGAGCAGGAACCCTGGCTGATTTCCCCCCTCTCTCTCTATCTAACCCATGGACAGTGTTCAGGAGCAGGAACCCTGGCTGATTTCCCCCCTCTCTCTCTATCTAACCCAGGGACAGTGATCAGGAGCAGGAACCCTGGCTGATTTCCCCTCTCTCTCTCTCTAACCCAGGGGCAGTGATCAGGAGCAGGAACCCTGGCTGATTTCCCCTCTCTCTCTCTCTCTCTAACCCAGGGATCACTGGGCAGTGATCAGGAGCAGGAACCCTAGCTGATTTCCCCCCTCTCCCTCTCTCTCTCTCTCTAACCCAGGGGCAGTGATCAGGAGCAGGAACCCTGGCTGATTTCCCCCCCCTCTCTGTCTCTCTAACCCAGGGACAGTGATCAGAAGCAGGAACCCTGGCTGATTTCCCCTCTCTCTCTCTAACCCAGGGACAGTGATCACAAGCAGGAACCCTGGCTGATATCCCCTCTCTCTCTCTCACTCTCTAACCCAGGGACAGTGATCAGGAGCAGGAACCCTGGCTGATTTCCCCTCTCTCTCTCTCGATCCAGGGACAGTGATCAGGAGCAGGGACCCTGGCTGATTTCCCCCCCTCTCTCTCTAACCCAGGGACAGTGATCAGGAGCAGGAACCCTGGCTGATTTCCCCTCTCTCTCTCTCTCTCTAACCCAGGGGCAGTGATCAGGAGCAGGAACCCTGGCTGATTTCCCCCCCCCTCTCTGTCTCTCTAACCCAGGGACAGTGATCAGAAGCAGGAACCCTGGCTGATTTCCCCTCTCTCTCTCTCTCTAACCCAGGGACAGTGATCACAAGCAGGAACCCTGGCTGATATCCCCTCTCTCTCTCTCTCTCTCTAACCCAGGGACAGTGATCAGGAGCAGGAACCCTGGCTGATTTCACCCTCTCTCTCTCTCTAACCCAGGGACAGTGATCAGGAGCAGGGACCCTGGCTGATTTCCCCCCTCTCTCTCTCTCTAACCCAGGGACAGTGATCAGGAGCAGGAACCCTGGCTGATTTCCCCTCTCTCTCTCTCTCTCTCTCTCTCACTAACCCAGGGACAGTGATCAGGAGCAGGAACCCTGGCTGATTTCCCCCCTCTCTCTCTCTCTAACCCAGGGACAGTGATCAGGAGCAGGAACCCTGGCTGATTTCCCCTCTCTCTCTCTCTCTCTCTCTCTCACTAACCCAGGGACAGTGATCAGGAGCAGGAACCCTGGCTGATTTCCCCCCTCTCTCTCTCTCTCTCTAACCCAGGGACAGTGATCAGGAGCAGGAACCCTGGCTGATTTCCCCTCTCTCTCTCTCTATCCAGGGACAGTGATCAGGAGCAGGGACCCTGGCTGATTTCCCCTCTCTCTCTCTCTCTCTCTCTCTCTAACCCAGGGACAGTGATCAGGAGCAGGGACCCTGGCTGATTTCCCCCCGCCTCTCTCTCTCTCTAACCCAGGGACAGTGATCAGGAGCAGGAACCCTGGCTGATTTCCCCTCTCTCTCTCTCTCTCTCTAACCCAGGGACAGTGATCAGGAGCAGGAACCCTGGCTGATTTCCCCCCTCTCTCTCTCTCTAACCCAGGGACAGTGATCAGGAGCAGGAACCCTGGCTGTGTCTCCTCTCTCTCTCCCTCTCTCTAACCCAGGGACAGTGATCAGGAGCAGGAACCCTGGCTGATTTCCCCTCTCTCTCTCTCTCTCTCTCTAACCCAGGGACAGTGATCAGGAGCAGGAACCCTGGCTGATTTCCCCCCCCCGCCCATCTCTCTAACCCAGGGATCACTGGGCAGTGATCAGGAGCAGGAACCCTGGCTGATTTCCCCCCTCTCTCTCTCACTCTATCTCACCCAGGGACAGTGTTCAGGAGCAGGAACCCTGACTGATTTCTCCCCCGCCCATCTCTCTAACCCAGGGATCACTGGGCAGTGATCAGGAGCAGGAACCCTGGCTGATTTCCCCTCTCTCTCTTTATCCGGAGAAAGTGATCAGGAGCAGGGACCCTGGCTGATTTCCCCCCTCTCTCTCTCTCTCTAACCCAGGGACAGTGATCAGGAGCAGGAACCCTGGCTGATTTCCCCTCTCTCTCTCTCTCTCTCTAACCCAGGGACAGTGATCAGGAGCAGGAACCCTGGCTGATTTCCCCCCCCTCTCTCTCTCTCTCTAACCCAGGGACAGTGATCAGGAACAGGAACCCTGGCTGATTTCCCCCCTCTCTCTCTCTCTCTCTAACCCAGGGACAGTGATCAGGAGCAGGAATCCTGGCTGATTTCCCCTCTCTCTCTCTCTCTCTCTCTCTCTAACCCAGGGACAGTGATCAGGAGCAGGATCCCTGGCTGATTTCCCCTCTCTCTCTCTAACCCAGGCACAGTGATCAGGAGCAGGAACCCTGGCTGATTTCCCCCCTCTCTCTCCCTCTCTCTCTCTAACCCAGGGACAGTGATCAGGAACAGGAACCCTGGCTGATTTCCCCCCTCTCTCTCCCTCTCTCTCTCTAACCCAGGGACAGTGATCAGGAACAGGAACCCTGGCTGATTTCCCCCCTCTCTCTCTCTCTCTCTAACCCAGGGATCACTGGGCAGTGATCAGGAGCAGGAACACTGGCTGATTTCCCCCCTCTCTCTCTCTCTCACCCAGGGACAGTGATCAGGAGCAGGAACCCAGTCTGATTTCCCCTCTTTCTCTCTCTAACCCAGGGACAGTGATCAGGAGCAGGAACCCTGGCTGATTTCCCCTCTCTCTCTCTAACTCAGGGATCACTGGGCAGTGATCAGGAGCAGGAACCCTGGCTGATTTCCCCTCTCTCTCTAACCCAGGGACAGTGATCAGGAGCAGGAACCCTGGCTGATTTCCCCTCTCTCTCTCTCTCTCGCTCTAACCCAGGGATCACTGGGACAGTGATCAGGAGCAGGGACCCTCGCTGATTTCGCCCCCCCCCCTCTCTCTCTCTCTCTAACCCAGGGACAGTGATCAGGAGCAGGAACCCTGGCTGTTTCCCCTCTCTCTCTCCCTCTCTCTCACTAACCCAGGGACAGTGATCAGGAGCAGGAACCCTGGCTGATTTCCCCTCTCTCTCTCTCTCTCTCTAACCCAGGGATCACTGGGCAGTGATCAGGAGCAGGAACCCTGGCTGATTTCCCCCCTCTCTCTCTGTCTAACCCATGGACAGTGTTCAGGAGCAGGAACCCTGGCGGATTTCCCCCCCGCCCATCTCTCTAACCCAGGGATCACTGGGCAGTGATCAGGAGCAGGAACCCTGGCTGATTTCCCCTCTCTCTCTCTCTCTCTAACCCAGGGATCACTGGGCAGTGATCAGGAGCAGGAACCCTGGCTGATTTCCCCCCTCTCTCTCTCTCTCTCTCTCTAACCCAGGGATCACTGGGAGAGTGATCAGGAGCAGGAACCCTGGCTGATTTCCCCTCTCTCTCTCTCTCTCTAACCCAGGGACAGTGATCAGGAGCAGGAACCCTGGCTGATTTCCCCCCTCTCTCTCTCTCTAGCCCAGCGACAGTGATCAGGAGCAGGAACGCTGGCTGATTTCCCCTCTCTCTCACTCTCTCTCTAACCCAGGGATCACTGGGACAGTGATCAGGAGCAGGAACCCTGGCTGATTTCCCCCCTCTCTCTCTCTCTCTAACCCAGGGACAGTGATCAGGAGCAGGAACACTGGCTGATTTCCCTTCTCTCTCTCTAACCCAGGGACAGTGATCAGGAGCAGGAACCCTGGCTGATTTCCGCCCCCCCCCCCTCTCTCTCTCTCTCTCTAACCCAGGGACAGTGATCAGGAGCAGGAACCCTGGCTGTTTTCCCCTCTCTCTCTCTCTATCCAGGGACAGTGATCAGGAACCCGGACCCTGGCTGATTTCCCGCCACCTCTCTCTCTCTCTAACCCAGGGACAGTGATCAGGAGCAGGAACCCTGGCTGTTTCCCCTCTCTCTCTCCCTCTCTCTCACTAACCCAGGGACAGTGATCAGGAGCAGGAACCCTGGCTGATTTCCCCTCTCTCTCTCTCTCTCTCTAACCCAGGGATCACTGGGCAGTGATCAGGAGCAGGAACCCTGGCTGATTTCCCCCCTCTCTCTCTGTCTAACCCATGGACAGTGATCAGGAGCAGGAACCCTGGCTGATTTCCCCCCCCTCTCTCTCTCTAACCCAGGGACAGTGATCAGGAGCAGGAACCCTGGCGGATTTCCCCCCCGCCCATCTCTCTAACCCAGGGATCACTGGGCAGTGATCAGGAGCAGGAACCCTGGCTGATTTCCCCTCTCTCTCTCTCTCTCTAACCCAGGGATCACTGGGCAGTGATCAGGAGCAGGAACCCTGGCTGATTTCGCCCCTCTCTCTCTCTCTAACCCAGGGACAGTGTTCTGGAGCAGGAACCCTGGCTGATTTCGCCCCTCTCTCTCTCTCTCTAACCCAGGAACAGTGATCAGGAGCAGGAACCCTGGCTGATTTCCCCCCTCTCTCTCTCTAGCCCAGGGACAGTGATCAGGAGCAGGAACCCTGGCTGATTTCCCCTCTCTCTCTCTCTCTCTAGCCCAGCGACAGTGATCAGGAGCAGGAACGCTGGCTGATTTCCCCTCTCTCTCACTCTCTCTCTAACCCAGGGATCACTGGGACAGTGATCAGGAGCAGGAACCCTGGCTGATTTCCCCCCTCTCTCTCTCTCTCTAACCCAGGGACAGTGATCAGGAGCAGGAACACTGGCTGATTTCCCTTCTCTCTCTCTAACCCAGGGACAGTGATCAGGAGCAGGAACCCTGGCTGATTTCCCTTCTCTCTCTCTCTCTCTCTCTGTAACCCAGGGGCAGTGATCAGGAGCAGGAACCCTGGCTGATTTCCCCTTTCTCTCTCTCTCTCTAACCCAGGGACAGTGATCAGAAGCAGGAACCCTGGCTGATTTCCCCTCTCTCTCTCTAACCCAGGGACAGTGATCAGGAGCAGGAACCCTGGCTGATTTCCCCCCTCTCTCTCTCTCTCTAACCCAGGGACAGTGATCAGGAGCAGGAACCCTGGCTGATTTCCCCTTTCTCTCTCTCTCTCTAACCCAGGGACAGTGATCAGGAGCAGGAACCCTGGCTGATTTCCCCTCTCTCTCTCTAACCCAGGGACAGTGATCAGGAGCAGGGAACCTGGCTGATTTCCCCTCTCTCTCTCTCTCTCTCTCTCTGTAACCCAGGGGCAGTGATCAGGAGCAGGAACCCTGGCTGATTTCCCTTCTCTCTCTCTCTCTCTCTCTGTAACCCAGGGGCAGTGATCAGGAGCAGGAACCCTGGCTGATTTCCCCTCTCTCTCTCTCTCTCTAACCCAGGGACAGTGATCAGGAGCAGGAACCCTGGCTGATTTCCCCTCTCTCTCTCTAACCCAGGGACAGTGATCAGGAGCAGGGAACCCTGGCTGATTTCCCCTCTCTCTCTCTCTCTCTCTCTCTGTAACCCAGGGGCAGTGATCAGGAGCAGGAACCCTGGCTGATTTCCCTTCTCTCTCTCTCTCTCTCTCTGTAACCCAGGGGCAGTGATCAGGAGCAGGAACCCTGGCTGATTTCCCCTCTCTCTCTCTCTCTCTAACCCAGGGACAGTGATCAGGAGCAGGGACCCTGGCTGATTTCCCCTCTCTCTCTCTAACCCAGGGACAGTGATCAGGAGCAGGAACCCTGGCTGATTTCCCCCCCCCCCCTCTCTCTCTCTCTCTCTGTCTAACCCAGGGACAGTGATCAGGAGCAGGAACCCTGGCTGATTTCCCCTCTCTCTCTCTCTCTAACCCAGGGACAGTGATCAGGAGCAGGAACCCTGGCTGATTTCCCCACTCTTTCTCTAACCCAGGGACAGTGATCAGGGGCAGGAACCCTGGCTGTTTCCCCTCTCTCTCTCTCTCTAACCCAGGGACAGTGATCAGGAGCAGGAACCCTGGCTGATTTCCCCTCTCTCTCTCTCTAACCCAGGGACAGTGATCAGGAGCAGGAACCCTGGCTGATTTCCCCCCTCGCTCTCTAACCCAGGGACAGTGATCAGGAGCAGGAGCAGGGACCCTGGCTGATTTCCCCCCCTCTCTCTCTCTAACCCAGGGACAGTGATCAGGAGCAGGAACCCTGGCTGATTTCCCCCCTCTCTCTCTCTCTCTAACCCAGGGATCACTGGGCAGTGATCAGGAGCAGGAACCCTGGCTGATTTCGCCCCTCTCTCTCTCTCTAACCCAGGGACAGTGTTCTGGAGCAGGAACCCTGGCTGATTTCGCCCCTCTCTCTCTCTAACCCAGGAACAGTGATCAGGAGCAGGAACCCTGGCTGATTTCCCCCCTCTCTCTCTCTAGCCCAGGGACAGTGTTCAGGAGCAGGAACCCTGACTGATTTCCCCCCCGCCCATCTCTCTAACCCAGGGATAACTGGGCAGTGATCAGGAGCAGGAACCCTGGCTGATTTCCCCTCTCTCTCTCTCTCTCTAGCCCAGCGACAGTGATCAGGAGCAGGAACGCTGGCTGATTTCCCCTCTCTCTCACTCTCTCTCTAACCCAGGGATCACTGGGACAGTGATCAGGAGCAGGAACCCTGGCTGATTTCCCCCCTCTCTCTCTCTCTCTAACCCAGGGACAGTGATCAGGAGCAGGAACACTGGCTGATTTCCCTTCTCTCTCTCTAACCCAGGGACAGTGATCAGGAGCAGGAACCCTGGCTGATTTCCCTTCTCTCTCTCTCTCTCTCTCTGTAACCCAGGGGCAGTGATCAGGAGCAGGAACCCTGGCTGATTTCCCCTTTCTCCCTCTCTCTCTAACCCAGGGACAGTGATCAGAAGCAGGAACCCTGGCTGATTTCCCCTCTCTCTCTCTAACCCAGGGACAGTGATCAGGAGCAGGAACCCTGGCTGATTTCCTCTCTCTCTCTCTAACCCAGGGACAGTGATCAGGAGCAGGAACCCTGGCTGATTTCCCCCCTCTCTCTCTCTCTCTAACCCAGGGACAGTGATCAGGAGCAGGAACCCTGGCTGATTTCCCCTTTCTCTCTCTCTCTCTAACCCAGGGACAGTGATCAGGAGCAGGAACCCTGGCTGATTTCCCTTCTCTCTCTCTCTCTCTCTCTGTAACCCAGGGGCAGTGATCAGGAGCAGGAACCCCGGCTGATTTCCCCTCTCTCTCTCTCTCTCTAACCCAGGGATCACTGGGCAGTGATCAGGAGCAGGAACCCTGGCTGATTTCCCCCCTCTCTCTCTATCTAACCCATGGACAGTGTTCAGGAGCAGGAACCCTGGCTGATTTCCTCCCTCTCTCTCTCTAACCCATGGACAGTGTTCAGGAGCAGGAACCCTGGCGGATTTCCCCCCCGCCCATCTCGCTAACCCAGGGATCACTGGGCAGTGATCAGGAGCAGGAACCCTGGCTGATTTCGCCCCTCTCTCTCTCTCTAACCCAGGGATCACTGGGCAGTGATCAGGAGCAGGAACCCTGGCTGATTTCCCCCCTCTCTCTCTCTAACCCAGGGACAGTGTTCAGGAGCAGGAACCCTGGCTGATTTCCCCCCCGCCCATCTCTCTAACCCAGGGATAACTGGGCAGTGATCAGGAGCAGGAACCCTGGCTGATTTCCCCCCTCTCTCTCTAACCCAGGGATCACTGGACAGTGATCAGGAGCAGGAACCCTGGCTGATTTCCCCCCTCTCTCTCTCTCCCTAACCCAGGGACAGTGATCAGGAGCAGGAACCCTGGCTGATTTCCTCTCTCTCTCTCTCTCTCTAACCCAGGGACAGTGATCAGGAGCAGGGACCCTGGCTGATTTCCCCTCTCTCTCTCTAAAACCCGGGGACAGTGATCAGGAGCAGGAACCCTGGCTGATTTCCCCTCTCTCTCTCTCTCCCTAACCCAGGGACAGTGATCAGGAGCAGGAACCCTGGCTGATTTCCTCTCTCTCTCTCTCTCTCTAACCCAGGGACAGTGATCAGGAGCAGGGACCCTGGCTGATTTCCCCTCTCTCTCTCTCTAACCCAGGGACAGTGATCAGGAGGAGGAACCCTGGCTGATTTCCCCTCTCTCTCTCTCTCTCTCTCTCTAACCCAGGGACAGTGATCAGGAGCAGGAACCCTGGCTGATTTCCCCCCCCCCCCCTCTCTGTCTCTCTAACCCAGGGACAGTGATCAGGAGCAGGAACCCTGGCTGATTTCCCCTCTCTCTCTCTCTCTCTCTCTAACCCAGGGACAGTGATCAGGAGCAGGAACCCTGGCTGATTTCCCCTCTCTCTCTCTCTCTCTCTCTCTATCCAGGGACAGTGATCAGGAGCAGGGACCCTGGCTGATTTCCCCCCCCCCCCCTCTCTGTCTCTCTAACCCAGGGACAGTGATCAGGAGCAGGAACCCTGGCTGATTTCCCCTCTCTCTCTCTCTCTCTCTCTAACCCAGGGATCACTGGGCAGTGATCAGGAGCAGGAACCCTGGCTGATTTCGCCTCTATCTCTCCCTATCCAGGGACAGTGATCAGGAGCAGGAGCAGGAACCCTGGCTGATTTCCCCTCTCTCATTCTCTAACCCAGGGACAGTGATCAGGGGCAGGAATCCTGGCTGATTTCACCTCTCTCTCTCCCTCTCTGTCTCTCAACCCAGGGACAGTGTTCAGGAGCAGGAACCCTGGCTGATTTCACCTCTCTCTCTCCCTCTCTGTCTCTCAACCCAGGGACAGTGATCAGGAGCAGGAACCCTGGCTGATTTCCCCCCCGCCCATCTCTCTAACCCAGGGATCACTGGGCAGTGATCAGGAGCAGGAACCCTGGCTGATTTCCCCTCTCTCTCTAACCCAGGGACAGTGATCAGGAGCAGGAACCCTGGCTGATTTCCCCTCTCTCTCTCTCTCGCTCTAACCCAGGGATCACTGGGACAGTGATCAGGAGCAGGGACCCTCGCTGATTTCCCCCCCCCCCCCCCCCTCTCTCTCTCTCTCTAACCCAGGGACAGTGATCAGGAACAGGGACCCTGGCTGATTTCCCGCCACCTCTCTCTCTCTCTAACCCAGGGACAGTGATCAGGAGCAGGAACCCTGGCTGTTTCCCCTCTCTCTCTCCCTCTCTCTCACTAACCCAGGGACAGTGATCAGGAGCAGGAACCCTGGCTGATTTCCCCTCTCTCTCTCTCTCTCTCTAACCCAGGGATCACTGGGCAGTGATCAGGAGCAGGAATCCTGGCTGATTTCCCCCCTCTCTCTCTGTCTAACCCAGGGACAGTGTTCAGGAGCAGGAACCCTGGCGGATTTCCCCCCCGCCCATCTCTCTAACCCAGGGATCACTGGGCAGTGATCAGGAGCAGGAACCCTGGCTGATTTCGCCCCTCTCTCTCTCTCTAACCCAGGGACAGTGTTCTGGAGCAGGAACCCTGGCTGATTTCGCCCCTCTCTCTCTCTCTCTAACCCAGGAACAGTGATCAGGAGCAGGAACCCTGGCTGATTTCCCCCCTCTCTCTCTCTAGCCCAGGGACAGTGTTCAGGAGCAGGAACCCTGACTGATTTCCCCCCCGCCCATCTTTCTAACCCAGGGATAACTGGGCAGTGATCAGGAGCAGGAACCCTGGCTGATTTCCCCCCTCTCTCTCTCTCTCTCTCTCTAACCCAGGGATCACTGGGAGAGTGATCAGGAGCAGGAACCCTGGCTGATTTCCCCTCTCTCTCTCTCTCTCTAACCCAGGGACAGTGATCAGGAGCAGGAACCCTGGCTGATTTCCCCTCTCTCTCTCTCTCTAGCCCAGCGACAGTGATCAGGAGCAGGAACGCTGGCTGATTTCCCCTCTCTCTCACTCTCTCTCTAACCCAGGGATCACTGGGACAGTGATCAGGAGCAGGAACCCTGGCTGATTTCCCCCCTCTCTCTCTCTCTCTCTGTAACCCAGGGGCAGTGATCAGGAGCAGGAACCCTGGCTGATTTCCCCTTTCTCTCTCTCTCTCTAACCCAGGGACAGTGATCAGAAGCAGGAACCCTGGCTGATTTCCCCTCTCTCTCTCTCTAACCCAGGGACAGTGATCAGGAGCAGGAACCCTGGCTGATTTCCCCTCTCTCTCTCTAACCCAGGGACAGTGATCAGGAGCAGGGAACCTGGCTGATTTCCCCTCTCTCTCTCTCTCTCTCTCTGTAACCCAGGGGCAGTGATCAGGAGCAGGAACCCTGGCTGATTTCCCTTCTCTCTCTCTCTCTCTCTCTGTAACCCAGGGGCAGTGATCAGGAGCTGGAACCCTGGCTGATTTCCCCTCTCTCTCTCTCTCTCTAACCCAGGGACAGTGATCAGGAGCAGGAACCCTGGCTGATTTCCCCTCTTTCTCTCTATAACCCAGGGACAGTGATCAGGAGCAGGAACCCTGGCTGATTTCTCCTCTCTCTCTCTAACTCAGGGATCACTGGGCAGTGATCAGGAGCAGGAAACCTGGCTGATTTCCTCTCTCTCTCTCTAACCCAGGGACAGTGATCAGGAGCAGGAACCCTGGCTGATTTCCGCCCCCCCCCCCCTCTCTCTCTGTAACCCAGGGCCAGTGATCAGGAGCAGGAACCCTGGCTGATTTCCCCTCTCTCTCTCTCTCTCTAACCCAGGGACAGTGATCAGGAGCAGGAACCCTGGCTGATTTTCCCTCTCTCTCTCTCTCTCTCTCTAACCCAGGGACAGTGATCAGGAGCAGGAACCCTGGCTGATTTCCCCCCTCTCTCTCTCTCTCTCTAACCCAGGGACAGTGATCAGGAGCAGGATCCCTGGCTGATTTCCCCCCTCTCTCTCTCTCTCTCTAACCCAGGGACGGTGATCAGGAGCAGGAACACTGGCTGATTTCCACCCCCCCCCCTCTCTCTCTAACCCAGGGACAGTGATCAGGAGCAGGGTCCCTGGCTGATTTCCCCCCCGCCCCCCACTCTCTCTCTCTCTAACCCAGGGACAGTGATCAGGAGCAGGAACCCTGGCTGATTTCCCCTCTCTCTCTCTCTCTCTCTCTAACCCAGGGATCACTGGGCAGTGATCAGGAGCAGGAACCCTGGCTGATTTCCCCCCTCTCTATCTAACCCAGGGACAGTGTTCAGGAGCAGGAACCCTGGCTGATTTCCCCCCCGCCCATCTCTCTAACCCAGGGATAACTGGGCAGTGATCAGGAGCAGGAACCCTGGCTGATTTCCCCCCCCTCTCTCTCTCTCTCTAACCCAGGGATCACTGGGAGAGTGATCAGGAGCAGGAACCCTGGCTGATTTCCCCTCTCTCTCTCTCTCTCTCTAACCCAGGGACAGTGATCAGGAGCAGGAACCCTGGCTGATTTCCCCTCTCTCTTTCTCTAACCCAGGGACAGTGATCAGGGGCAGGAACCCTGGCTGTTTCCCCTCTCTCTCTCCCTCTCTCTCTCTAACCCAGGGACAGTGATCAGGAGCAGGAACCCTGGCTGATTTCCCCTCTCTCTCTCTCTATCCAGGGACAGTGATCAGGAACAGGGACCCTGGCTGATTTCCCCCCCCCTCTCTCTCTCTCTAACCCAGGGACAGTGATCAGGAGCAGGAACCCTGGCTGTTTCCCCCCTCTCTCTCTCTCTCTCTCTCTTACCCAGGGACAGTGATCAGGAGCAGGAACCCTGGCTGTTTCCCCTCTCTCTCTCTCTCTCTCTCTAACCCAGGGACAGTGATCAGGAGCAGGAACCCTGGCTGATTTCCCCTCTCTCTCTCTCTGTCTAGGGACAGTGATCAGGAGCAGGGTCCCTGGCTGATTTCCCCCCTCTCTCTCACTAACCCAGGGACAGTGATCAGGAGCAGGAACCCTGGCTGATTTCCCCTCTCTCTCTCTCTCTAACCCAGGGATCACTGGGCAGTGATCAGGAGCAGGAACCCTGGCTGATTTCCCCTCTCTCTCTCTCTCTCTCTCTAACCCAGGGATCACTGGGCAATGATCAGGAGCAGGAACCCTGGCTGATTTCCCCCCTCTCTCTCTCTCCCTAACCCAGGGACAGTGATCAGGATCAGGAATCCTGGCTGATTTCCTCTCTCTCTCTCTCTCTAACCCAGGGACAGTGATCAGGAGCAGGAACCCTGGCTGATTTCCCCTCTCTCTCGATCCAGGGACAGTGATCAGGAGCAGGGACCCTGGCTGATTTCCCCCCTCTCTCTCTAACCCAGGGACAGTGATCAGGAGCAGGAACCCTGGCTGATTTCCCCCCTCTCTCTCACTAACCCAGGGACAGTGATCAGGAGCAGGAACCCTGGCTGATTTCCCCTCTCTCTCTCTCTCTAACCCAGGGATCACTGGGCAGTGATCAGGAGCAGGAACCCTGGCTGATTTCCCCTCTCTCTCTCTCTCTCTCTCTAACCCAGGGATCACTGGGCAATGATCAGGAGCAGGAACCCTGGCTGATTTCCCCCCTCTCTCTCTCTCCCTAACCCAGGGACAGTGATCAGGATCAGGAATCCTGGCTGATTTCCTCTCTCTCTCTCTCTCTAACCCAGGGACAGTGATCAGGAGCAGGAACCCTGGCTGATTTCCCCTCTCTCTCGATCCAGGGACAGTGATCAGGAGCAGGGACCCTGGCTGATTTCCCCCCTCTCTCTCTAACCCAGGGACAGTGATCAGGAGCAGGAACCCTGGCTGATTTCCCCTCTCTCTTTCTCTATCCCAGGGACAGTAATCAGGGGCAGGAATCCTGGCTGTTTCCCCTCTCTCTCTCCCTCTCTCTCTCTAACCCAGGGACAGTGATCAGGAGCAGGAACCCTGGCTGATTTCCCCCCCGCCCATCTCTCTAACCCAGGGATCACTGGGCAGTGATCAGGAGCAGGAACCCTAGCTGATTTCCCCCCTCTCCCTCTCTATCTAACCCAGGGATCACTGGGCAGTGATCAGGAGCAGGAACCCTGGCTGATTTCCCCCCTCTCTCTCTATCTAACCCATGGACAGTGTTCAGGAGCAGGAACCCTGGCTGATTTCCCCCCTCTCTCTCTATCTAACCCAGGGACAGTGATCAGGAGCAGGAACCCTGGCTGATTTCCCCTCTCTCTCTCTCTAACCCAGGGACAGTGATCAGGAGCAGGAACCCTGGCTGATTTCCCCTCTCTCTCTCTCTCTCTCTCTAACCCAGGTACAGTGATCAGGAGCAGGAACCCTGGCTGATTTCCCCTCTCTCTCTCTCTCTCTCTCTAACCCAGGGACAGTGATCAGGAGCAGGAACCCTGGCTGATTTCCCCCCTCTCTCTCTCTCTCTCTAACCCAGGGACGGTGATCAGGAGCAGGAACGCTGGCTGATTTCCACCCCCCCCCCCCCCCCTCTCTCTCTCTAACCCAGGGACAGTGATCAGGAGCAGGAACCCTGGCTGATTTCGCCTCTCTCTCTCTCTATCCAGGGACAGTGATCAGGAGCAGGGTCCCTGGCTGATTTCCCCCCCCACCCCTCTCTCTCTCTCACTAACCCAGGGACAGTGATCAGGAGCAGGAACCCTGGCTGATTTCCCCTCTCTCTCTCTCTCTCTCTCTAACCCAGGGATCACTGGGCAGTGATCAGGAGCAGGAACCCTGGCTGATTTCCTCCCTCTCTATCTAACCCAGGGACAGTGTTCAGGAGCAGGAACCCTGGCTGATTTCCCCCCCCTCTCTCTCTCTCTCTAACCCAGGGATCACTGGGAGAGTGATCAGGAGCAGGAACCCTGGCTGATTTCCCCTCTCTCTCTCTCTAACCCCGGGACAGTGATCAGGGGCAGGAACCCTGGCTGTTTCCCCTCTCTCTCTCCCTCTCTCTCTCTAACCCAGGGACAGTGATCAGGAGCAGGAACCCTGGCTGTTTCCCCCCTCTCTCTCTCTCTCTCTCTCTCTCTCTCACCCAGGGACAGTGATCAGGAGCAGGAACCCTGGCTGTTTCCCCTCTCTCTCTCTCTCTCTCTCTAACCCAGGGACAGTGATCAGGAGCAGGAACCCTGGCTGATTTCCCCTCTCTCTCTCTCTATCTAGGGACAGTGATCAGGAGCAGGGTCCCTGGCTGATTTCCCCCCTCTCTCTCACTAACCCAGGGACAGTGATCAGGAGCAGGAACCCTGGCTGATTTCCCCTCTCTCTCTCTCTCTAACCCAGGGATCACTGGGCAGTGATCAGGAGCAGGAACCCTGGCTGATTTCCCCTCTCTCTCTCTCTCTCTAACCCAGGGATCACTGGGCAGTGATCAGGAGCAGGAACCCTGGCTGATTTCCCCCCTCTCTCTCTCTCCCTAACCCAGGGACAGTGATCAGGAGCAGGAATCCTGGCTGATTTCCTCTCTCTCTCTCTCTCTAACCCAGGGACAGTGATCAGGAGCAGGAACCCTGGCTGATTTCCCCTCTCTCTCGATCCAGGGACAGTGATCAGGAGCAGGAACCCTGGCTGATTTCCCCTCTCTCTTTCTCTATCCCAGGGACAGTAATCAGGGGCAGGAATCCTGGCTGTTTCCCCTCTCTCTCTCCCTCTCTCTCTCTAACCCAGGGACAGTGATCAGGAGCAGGAACCCTGGCTGATTTCCCCCCCGCCCATCTCTCTAACCCAGGGATCACTGGGCAGTGATCAGGAGCAGGAACCCTAGCTGATTTCCCCCCTCTCCCTCTCTATCTAACCCAGGGATCACTGGGCAGTGATCAGGAGCAGGAACCCTGGCTGATTTCCCCCCTCTCTCTCTATCTAACCCATGGACAGTGTTCAGGAGCAGGAACCCTGGCTGATTTCCCCCCTCTCTCTCTATCTAACCCAGGGACAGTGATCAGGAGCAGGAACCCTGGCTGATTTCCCCTCTCTCTCTCTCTAACCCAGGGGCAGTGATCAGGAGCAGGAACCCTGGCTGATTTCCCCTCTCTCTCTCTCTCTCTAACCCAGGGATCACTGGGCAGTGATCAGGAGCAGGAACCCTAGCTGATTTCCCCCCTCTCCCTCTCTCTCTCTCTCTAACCCAGGGGCAGTGATCAGGAGCAGGAACCCTGGCTGATTTCCCCCCCCTCTCTGTCTCTCTAACCCAGGGACAGTGATCAGAAGCAGGAACCCTGGCTGATTTCCCCTCTCTCTCTCTAACCCAGGGACAGTGATCACAAGCAGGAACCCTGGCTGATATCCCCTCTCTCTCTCTCACTCTCTAACCCAGGGACAGTGATCAGGAGCAGGAACCCTGGCTGATTTCCCCTCTCTCTCTCTCGATCCAGGGACAGTGATCAGGAGCAGGGACCCTGGCTGATTTCCCCCCCTCTCTCTCTAACCCAGGGACAGTGATCAGGAGCAGGAACCCTGGCTGATTTCCCCTCTCTCTCTCTCTCTCTAACCCAGGGGCAGTGATCAGGAGCAGGAACCCTGGCTGATTTCCCCCCCCCTCTCTGTCTCTCTAACCCAGGGACAGTGATCAGAAGCAGGAACCCTGGCTGATTTCCCCTCTCTCTCTCTCTCTAACCCAGGGACAGTGATCACAAGCAGGAACCCTGGCTGATATCCCCTCTCTCTCTCTCTCTCTCTAACCCAGGGACAGTGATCAGGAGCAGGAACCCTGGCTGATTTCACCCTCTCTCTCTCTCTAACCCAGGGACAGTGATCAGGAGCAGGGACCCTGGCTGATTTCCCCCCTCTCTCTCTCTCTAACCCAGGGACAGTGATCAGGAGCAGGAACCCTGGCTGATTTCCCCTCTCTCTCTCTCTCTCTCTCTCTCACTAACCCAGGGACAGTGATCAGGAGCAGGAACCCTGGCTGATTTCCCCCCTCTCTCTCTCTCTAACCCAGGGACAGTGATCAGGAGCAGGAACCCTGGCTGATTTCCCCTCTCTCTCTCTCTCTCTCTCTCTCACTAACCCAGGGACAGTGATCAGGAGCAGGAACCCTGGCTGATTTCCCCCCTCTCTCTCTCTCTCTCTAACCCAGGGACAGTGATCAGGAGCAGGAACCCTGGCTGATTTCCCCTCTCTCTCTCTCTATCCAGGGACAGTGATCAGGAGCAGGGACCCTGGCTGATTTCCCCTCTCTCTCTCTCTCTCTCTCTCTCTAACCCAGGGACAGTGATCAGGAGCAGGGACCCTGGCTGATTTCCCCCCGCCTCTCTCTCTCTCTAACCCAGGGACAGTGATCAGGAGCAGGAACCCTGGCTGATTTCCCCTCTCTCTCTCTCTCTCTCTAACCCAGGGACAGTGATCAGGAGCAGGAACCCTGGCTGATTTCCCCCCTCTCTCTCTCTCTAACCCAGGGACAGTGATCAGGAGCAGGAACCCTGGCTGTGTCTCCTCTCTCTCTCCCTCTCTCTAACCCAGGGACAGTGATCAGGAGCAGGAACCCTGGCTGATTTCCCCTCTCTCTCTCTCTCTCTCTCTAACCCAGGGACAGTGATCAGGAGCAGGAACCCTGGCTGATTTCCCCCCCCGCCCATCTCTCTAACCCAGGGATCACTGGGCAGTGATCAGGAGCAGGAACCCTGGCTGATTTCCCCCCTCTCTCTCTCACTCTATCTCACCCAGGGACAGTGTTCAGGAGCAGGAACCCTGACTGATTTCTCCCCCGCCCATCTCTCTAACCCAGGGATCACTGGGCAGTGATCAGGAGCAGGAACCCTGGCTGATTTCCCCTCTCTCTCTCTCTCTCTAACCCAGGGATCACTGGGCAGTGATCAGGGGCAGGAACCCTGGCTGATTTCCCCTCTCTCTCTTTATCCGGAGAAAGTGATCAGGAGCAGGGACCCTGGCTGATTTCCCCCCTCTCTCTCTCTCTCTAACCCAGGGACAGTGATCAGGAGCAGGAACCCTGGCTGATTTCCCCTCTCTCTCTCTCTCTCTCTAACCCAGGGACAGTGATCAGGAGCAGGAACCCTGGCTGATTTCCCCCCCCTCTCTCTCTCTCTCTAACCCAGGGACAGTGATCAGGAACAGGAACCCTGGCTGATTTCCCCCCTCTCTCTCTCTCTCTCTAACCCAGGGACAGTGATCAGGAGCAGGAATCCTGGCTGATTTCCCCTCTCTCTCTCTCTCTCTCTCTCTCTAACCCAGGGACAGTGATCAGGAGCAGGATCCCTGGCTGATTTCCCCTCTCTCTCTCTAACCCAGGCACAGTGATCAGGAGCAGGAACCCTGGCTGATTTCCCCCCTCTCTCTCCCTCTCTCTCTCTAACCCAGGGACAGTGATCAGGAACAGGAACCCTGGCTGATTTCCCCCCTCTCTCTCCCTCTCTCTCTCTAACCCAGGGACAGTGATCAGGAACAGGAACCCTGGCTGATTTCCCCCCTCTCTCTCTCTCTCTCTAACCCAGGGATCACTGGGCAGTGATCAGGAGCAGGAACACTGGCTGATTTCCCCCCTCTCTCTCTCTCTCACCCAGGGACAGTGATCAGGAGCAGGAACCCAGTCTGATTTCCCCTCTTTCTCTCTCTAACCCAGGGACAGTGATCAGGAGCAGGAACCCTGGCTGATTTCCCCTCTCTCTCTCTAACTCAGGGATCACTGGGCAGTGATCAGGAGCAGGAACCCTGGCTGATTTCCCCTCTCTCTCTAACCCAGGGACAGTGATCAGGAGCAGGAACCCTGGCTGATTTCCCCTCTCTCTCTCTCTCTCGCTCTAACCCAGGGATCACTGGGACAGTGATCAGGAGCAGGGACCCTCGCTGATTTCCCCCCCCCCCCTCTCTCTCTCTCTCTAACCCAGGGACAGTGATCAGGAGCAGGAACCCTGGCTGTTTCCCCTCTCTCTCTCCCTCTCTCTCACTAACCCAGGGACAGTGATCAGGAGCAGGAACCCTGGCTGATTTCCCCTCTCTCTCTCTCTCTCTCTAACCCAGGGATCACTGGGCAGTGATCAGGAGCAGGAACCCTGGCTGATTTCCCCCCTCTCTCTCTGTCTAACCCATGGACAGTGTTCAGGAGCAGGAACCCTGGCGGATTTCCCCCCCGCCCATCTCTCTAACCCAGGGATCACTGGGCAGTGATCAGGAGCAGGAACCCTGGCTGATTTCCCCTCTCTCTCTCTCTCTCTAACCCAGGGATCACTGGGCAGTGATCAGGAGCAGGAACCCTGGCTGATTTCCCCCCTCTCTCTCTCTCTCTCTCTCTAACCCAGGGATCACTGGGAGAGTGATCAGGAGCAGGAACCCTGGCTGATTTCCCCTCTCTCTCTCTCTCTCTAACCCAGGGACAGTGATCAGGAGCAGGAACCCTGGCTGATTTCCCCCCTCTCTCTCTCTCTAGCCCAGCGACAGTGATCAGGAGCAGGAACGCTGGCTGATTTCCCCTCTCTCTCACTCTCTCTCTAACCCAGGGATCACTGGGACAGTGATCAGGAGCAGGAACCCTGGCTGATTTCCCCCCTCTCTCTCTCTCTCTAACCCAGGGACAGTGATCAGGAGCAGGAACACTGGCTGATTTCCCTTCTCTCTCTCTAACCCAGGGACAGTGATCAGGAGCAGGAACCCTGGCTGATTTCCCCCCCCCCCCCTCTCTCTCTCTCTCTCTAACCCAGGGACAGTGATCAGGAGCAGGAACCCTGGCTGTTTTCCCCTCTCTCTCTCTCTATCCAGGGACAGTGATCAGGAACCCGGACCCTGGCTGATTTCCCGCCACCTCTCTCTCTCTCTAACCCAGGGACAGTGATCAGGAGCAGGAACCCTGGCTGTTTCCCCTCTCTCTCTCCCTCTCTCTCACTAACCCAGGGACAGTGATCAGGAGCAGGAACCCTGGCTGATTTCCCCTCTCTCTCTCTCTCTCTCTAACCCAGGGATCACTGGGCAGTGATCAGGAGCAGGAACCCTGGCTGATTTCCCCCCTCTCTCTCTGTCTAACCCATGGACAGTGATCAGGAGCAGGAACCCTGGCTGATTTCCCCCCCCTCTCTCTCTCTAACCCAGGGACAGTGATCAGGAGCAGGAACCCTGGCGGATTTCCCCCCCGCCCATCTCTCTAACCCAGGGATCACTGGGCAGTGATCAGGAGCAGGAACCCTGGCTGATTTCCCCTCTCTCTCTCTCTCTCTAACCCAGGGATCACTGGGCAGTGATCAGGAGCAGGAACCCTGGCTGATTTCGCCCCTCTCTCTCTCTCTAACCCAGGGACAGTGTTCTGGAGCAGGAACCCTGGCTGATTTCGCCCCTCTCTCTCTCTCTCTAACCCAGGAACAGTGATCAGGAGCAGGAACCCTGGCTGATTTCCCCCCTCTCTCTCTCTAGCCCAGGGACAGTGATCAGGAGCAGGAACCCTGGCTGATTTCCCCTCTCTCTCTCTCTCTCTAGCCCAGCGACAGTGATCAGGAGCAGGAACGCTGGCTGATTTCCCCTCTCTCTCACTCTCTCTCTAACCCAGGGATCACTGGGACAGTGATCAGGAGCAGGAACCCTGGCTGATTTCCCCCCTCTCTCTCTCTCTCTAACCCAGGGACAGTGATCAGGAGCAGGAACACTGGCTGATTTCCCTTCTCTCTCTCTAACCCAGGGACAGTGATCAGGAGCAGGAACCCTGGCTGATTTCCCTTCTCTCTCTCTCTCTCTCTCTGTAACCCAGGGGCAGTGATCAGGAGCAGGAACCCTGGCTGATTTCCCCTTTCTCTCTCTCTCTCTAACCCAGGGACAGTGATCAGAAGCAGGAACCCTGGCTGATTTCCCCTCTCTCTCTCTAACCCAGGGACAGTGATCAGGAGCAGGAACCCTGGCTGATTTCCCCCCTCTCTCTCTCTCTCTAACCCAGGGACAGTGATCAGGAGCAGGAACCCTGGCTGATTTCCCCTTTCTCTCTCTCTCTCTAACCCAGGGACAGTGATCAGGAGCAGGAACCCTGGCTGATTTCCCCTCTCTCTCTCTAACCCAGGGACAGTGATCAGGAGCAGGGAACCTGGCTGATTTCCCCTCTCTCTCTCTCTCTCTCTCTCTGTAACCCAGGGGCAGTGATCAGGAGCAGGAACCCTGGCTGATTTCCCTTCTCTCTCTCTCTCTCTCTCTGTAACCCAGGGGCAGTGATCAGGAGCAGGAACCCTGGCTGATTTCCCCTCTCTCTCTCTCTCTCTAACCCAGGGACAGTGATCAGGAGCAGGAACCCTGGCTGATTTCCCCTCTCTCTCTCTAACCCAGGGACAGTGATCAGGAGCAGGGAACCCTGGCTGATTTCCCCTCTCTCTCTCTCTCTCTCTCTCTGTAACCCAGGGGCAGTGATCAGGAGCAGGAACCCTGGCTGATTTCCCTTCTCTCTCTCTCTCTCTCTCTGTAACCCAGGGGCAGTGATCAGGAGCAGGAACCCTGGCTGATTTCCCCTCTCTCTCTCTCTCTCTAACCCAGGGACAGTGATCAGGAGCAGGGACCCTGGCTGATTTCCCCTCTCTCTCTCTAACCCAGGGACAGTGATCAGGAGCAGGAACCCTGGCTGATTTCCCCCCCCCCCCTCTCTCTCTCTCTCTCTGTCTAACCCAGGGACAGTGATCAGGAGCAGGAACCCTGGCTGATTTCCCCTCTCTCTCTCTCTCTAACCCAGGGACAGTGATCAGGAGCAGGAACCCTGGCTGATTTCCCCACTCTTTCTCTAACCCAGGGACAGTGATCAGGGGCAGGAACCCTGGCTGTTTCCCCTCTCTCTCTCTCTCTAACCCAGGGACAGTGATCAGGAGCAGGAACCCTGGCTGATTTCCCCTCTCTCTCTCTCTAACCCAGGGACAGTGATCAGGAGCAGGAACCCTGGCTGATTTCCCCCCTCGCTCTCTAACCCAGGGACAGTGATCAGGAGCAGGAGCAGGGACCCTGGCTGATTTCCCCCCCTCTCTCTCTCTAACCCAGGGACAGTGATCAGGAGCAGGAACCCTGGCTGATTTCCCCCCTCTCTCTCTCTCTCTAACCCAGGGATCACTGGGCAGTGATCAGGAGCAGGAACCCTGGCTGATTTCGCCCCTCTCTCTCTCTCTAACCCAGGGACAGTGTTCTGGAGCAGGAACCCTGGCTGATTTCGCCCCTCTCTCTCTCTAACCCAGGAACAGTGATCAGGAGCAGGAACCCTGGCTGATTTCCCCCCTCTCTCTCTCTAGCCCAGGGACAGTGTTCAGGAGCAGGAACCCTGACTGATTTCCCCCCCGCCCATCTCTCTAACCCAGGGATAACTGGGCAGTGATCAGGAGCAGGAACCCTGGCTGATTTCCCCTCTCTCTCTCTCTCTCTAGCCCAGCGACAGTGATCAGGAGCAGGAACGCTGGCTGATTTCCCCTCTCTCTCACTCTCTCTCTAACCCAGGGATCACTGGGACAGTGATCAGGAGCAGGAACCCTGGCTGATTTCCCCCCTCTCTCTCTCTCTCTAACCCAGGGACAGTGATCAGGAGCAGGAACACTGGCTGATTTCCCTTCTCTCTCTCTAACCCAGGGACAGTGATCAGGAGCAGGAACCCTGGCTGATTTCCCTTCTCTCTCTCTCTCTCTCTCTGTAACCCAGGGGCAGTGATCAGGAGCAGGAACCCTGGCTGATTTCCCCTTTCTCCCTCTCTCTCTAACCCAGGGACAGTGATCAGAAGCAGGAACCCTGGCTGATTTCCCCTCTCTCTCTCTAACCCAGGGACAGTGATCAGGAGCAGGAACCCTGGCTGATTTCCTCTCTCTCTCTCTAACCCAGGGACAGTGATCAGGAGCAGGAACCCTGGCTGATTTCCCCCCTCTCTCTCTCTCTCTAACCCAGGGACAGTGATCAGGAGCAGGAACCCTGGCTGATTTCCCCTTTCTCTCTCTCTCTCTAACCCAGGGACAGTGATCAGGAGCAGGAACCCTGGCTGATTTCCCTTCTCTCTCTCTCTCTCTCTCTGTAACCCAGGGGCAGTGATCAGGAGCAGGAACCCCGGCTGATTTCCCCTCTCTCTCTCTCTCTCTAACCCAGGGACAGTGATCAGGAGCAGGAACCCTGGCTGATTTCCCCTCTCTCTCTCTAACCCAGGGACAGTGATCAGGAGCAGGGAACCCTGGCTGATTTCCCCTCTCTCTCTCTCTCTCTCTCTCTGTAACCCAGGGGCAGTGATCAGGAGCAGGAACCCTGGCTGATTTCCCTTCTCTCTCTCTCTCTCTCTCTCTCTGTAACCCAGGGGCAGTGATCAGGAGCAGGAACCCTGGCTGATTTCCCCTCTCTCTCTCTCTCTCTAACCCAGGGACAGT